>NC_056523.1:98441788-98492522 GCF_019175285.1 Sceloporus undulatus
TTTATTTACTTATATTCCGCCTTTCTCCCAATATAGGGACTAAAGGTAGCGACGAGCAAATTTAAAACAATACACTTTTTTAAACACAGAGACACACAAATGTATCCGTATAAAACCGAAGTCGTTTGCACCATCGTCGTCCCTGAGAAGGTCTCTTTGCGTAGGGTTGGGTATCGAAGGCACTGGATAGAAATCATTTTTTAAAAAAGCACACCAAAAAAAAACACATCAAGTTTCGGAGCAAAAGATATGTACCGATCTATAGCTAAACTGGAAGCCGGTTTTCGGAGTTAGGCTGAACTGACTGTTTTGGCCGAATCGGGCGAAGAGGTTGTGTGGGGCGACCCCAGGCAGGACCTTGCAACGTCTGGCAATTACACTCCGCGGGCCTTAATGTTTTCAGGGTGACCGGGCACGTCCTCCTTTTCCAGGACACGTCCTCCATTTCAGCCTTCTGTCAAGGAGGAATTTCCAAATGCCCTCCATTCAAGAAACATGCGTTTATACTTCTATGAGCGTGGTTGTGTTTTTGCTTTGTTAAGCTTTTCGTTGGTCATGTCCTCCATTTTGCGGTGCCTTGTCCTCCTTCGCGGTGAGGAGATCTGGCCATCCCTCCTCTCTCCCGATGCTCATCCCCGAAGGTTACACACTGATGGCTTTTCCGCAAAGATCCAGTCTGTCTCTGATTTTTACAATTATTTCATAATATGACCATTATCACCTGAGGATCATCATCATCATCATCATTCCTCTCCTTGCGGGATTGCTTTGGAAAGGCCCTGAGGGTGACTGGAGGCCTCCATCTCTTCAGGAAAGGACCCTGGAGAGAAAGGCCTGCCCTTCCTCCCCACTTCCCCCAATTAAAAGGCAGCCAGCCATTAAGAGGCTCCTCCAATGAACTCGGGGGAGGGGGCGGGAGGGGCCCAGTGGAGACCCCCCCCTCCAGGGCAGGACCCGGTGGCAGCTTCGGCCTCGGCCTGGGAAGGTTCTTGGGCCTCCGATCCGAGAGAGAACCTGAGCGGCTTCTTTGACAAACTCCTCTTTCTTTCTCCCTCAGTGGATCGGAAGACAAGCCCGTTCCCCGAAGGGACAAGGCCTGGCCCTCTCTCTGCTGGCCCTCCAGCCCTCTCAGGCCTCCCAAATTTACTGCCGCAATCTTTGCCTTTCTGTTGTTGTTGTTATTGTTGTTGTGTGCCTCCGAGCCATTTTTGACCAAGGCGAAGCTATCATCGCAGGGTTTTCTCGCAAGTTTCTTCAGGAAGGGTTTGCCCTGGCCTCCCTCTGAGGCTGAGAGAGTGTGACTCGCCCAAGGTCACCACGTGGGTCTCAATGGCCGAGGCGAGATTCGCACCCTGATCTCCAGAGTCCAACACTCAAATCTCAAACCAAGGCATCAGGCTAACCCATTTCAGGAGGGCTGCCACCTCAGGGCCCCCATTGCTCCAGAGCTCTCTTTCTTCGTGGGCTCCAGAGGTGGGGATTTTCAGAAGATGAGTGAGACCCCTTGGTCAGCTTCCGTGTGCTTAAAATGGAAGGAAAATTTTGTCTTGAGCCTCCCTTCCCGAGGCTAAACCATTTCTTTCACCATCAGTTTTGCTGGACGACATTGATTTCATTTTATGATGGTTCCCCCCCCCCCCCCCGCTTTCTCTTTCTATATGGGTGCATCTTCACTGTAGAAATGATGTAATTTGACACCACTTCAACTGCCATGGCTCCACCCTACAGAATCCTAGGATCTGTAGTTTGGTGAGACAGCAAGACTCTTTGGCAGAGAAGGCTAAAGACCTTGCAAATCTATGAGTCCCAGGGTTTGATAAGGTGGAGTTACAATATTCAATGTGGTGTCAAATTGCATTGTTTCTATAGTCTAGCTGCACCCAAGGTAACTGCTATCCAGTGCACCTTACTCCGAAGCAAACCTCCACGGAAGGCCTTGAAGTCCACAGTTAAAAAATAAACTCACACAACTGAAGAATTTCTGCCAGATATGTCCATCCAACCTCCACTCAAAGACCCCCCAAAGGCTGAGAGTGCACCACCCTCTAAGGCAGTCCCTTCCAACAGCTTCGCAGTCAAGTTCTTCTTAACATTTGGGTGGAATCTCTCTTTTTTTGTGATGGATCGGAATCCATCAGTTCATGGCCAGATCTCTAGAGCAGTAGAAAAACAACCTGGCCCCATCTTCCATCTGACATCCCTTCCGATATTTAAAGAAGGCTGTCCTATCAGCTCTCCATCTTCTCTTCTCCAAGCTGCATAGACTCAGCTCTCTCAGCCACATTCACAGGGCTCAGTTTCCAAGATCTTTTACCATCTGGGTCACCCTCCTCTGCCTCTTTTAGTGCAGGATGAGACACTGCAATATTAGCCCAAGCTCAAACGTGGAGCAGAGATATTAGAGTCTGCTGGATGATTTCAGGGGTGCAGGCTGCCACTCTTTAGATATTGCTAACTGGAAGTCCCAGCGGCGACAATAGGGAGAGATGATGGGACAAAATCTGGAAGGCTACAAGATTCCCAGCTAGGAGTCAATCCTCCTGGCCTACATCCAGTTGTAACACTCAGCTAGAGTAGACCTGTCAAATCAATGGGATTTCTATAAATGCTGGCTTGGCACTTAGCAGTTGATTCAGCGGCACTGCCTTAATCAGGTCTAGGCTGAGCTTAAGCCTCCTTGTGAATCTCTGGGATTTACCTTTCTTGGGATCACAGTTCTAAGACAAGCTTGAAATGGGAGTCCAATCGTCCTCCACCTCAGTTCAACAATTTTTTTAATTTTAGGATCGCATAGAGAAAGCCCCCTTTCTCACACCCACCAGCAATGCAATGGAGTCTGCATTCTTGTGCACCCATCCTTAGAAGGTAGGAT
This sequence comes from Sceloporus undulatus, assembly GCF_019175285.1. Lineage (NCBI taxonomy): Eukaryota > Metazoa > Chordata > Lepidosauria > Squamata > Phrynosomatidae > Sceloporus > Sceloporus undulatus. Next base: position 98,444,661 of record NC_056523.1, read on the forward strand.
CCTTGAACTTCTTCTGAGTAAACCCACTGAGAAGGAAGACACAGTCCAGAGTCTGAAAGGCCTGAGCAGGGCTGCTGATGAGGTCTCTCATTCATAGGGTCGCCATAAGTCGAAGTCGATTTGAAGGCAGCTAAACAACAACAGGCCAATTGTGGATTTCAGAGCTCCAATGGGCTGAGAGTAGATTATACCCAAAAAGGTACAGAGCTGGGAATGGAAGGCTGCCATGGTCCACATAGTTATTCGTAATTTAAGGATCTGGGGCGATTTTTGTTTTAACTCTATGTGAGGACTGAGAAACTTAGAGCTTTTCCTTGGAAGCAAATCCCTTTTCCATGAATGAGACTTAACTGCGAGAGTCGGAGGGTCAGTTCATCCAGCTCTGGGGTGGGAATCTTGTTGCTGTCCACTGTTGGTTGTTCTGGCTAGGCCTTCTGGGAATTGCATGTGGTTGTTGTGGTTGTTGTTGTTGTTGTTGTGTGCCATTTTTGACTCATGGCGACCCTAAGGCTCTGTCACAGGGTTTTCATGGCAAGTTTGTTCAGAGAGGGTTTGCTTGAGTCTAGCTCTGAATGCTAGATAATTTCTGTGTACCCTCGGGGTGAGCAAAATAGTGGGCAACAGAGTTTTTGGCCCTCCACCTCCCATCAGCTCAGTGGAGAGGAAGGATGGGAGCTGATCTTGAGAAACATCTAGAAGAACCCCTCCCGGTTCACCCTGCCGGGTAGAGAGACTACCCACGAGTTACGACCCTACCTGATAAGGCCAGGGCTTGGACCCTGCCCATATATATTGCATTTTGCCCTCTCTTAAGACTCTTTTTCTGCCCCGCCCCGCCCCGCAATCCCAGTCCCAATGTTATGCACTTTCCACACTCACTCTCAAGATCACGTCGACCAGAAGAGAACAAGGCACCGCAAAATTGAGGACACTCCATATAAATGGAGGATATCCCCCCCTAAAAAAAACTAAAGAAAGCTTGATATGAATATAAATCCATGCTTCTTAGCCATGCGCAAAACAGAAGGCGTTTGGGAATTCCTCCTGGACAGGAGGCAGAAATGTTCCTGGGAAAGGAGGAGGCCTGGAGAGAAGGAGGCGGGAGTCGTGTGTGTGTGTGTGTGTGTGTGTGTGAGAGAGAGAGAGAGAGAGAGAGAGAGAGAGAGAGCAGAACAACGGTGGATCGGGCAGCCAGTCGCTGCTCCAAAGCCTGGGGTGTCGTTTGTATCTGTCAGGAAAAATTATGCTTTCGATTTTTCTAGCCCATTTTATTTTCCCTCCCAAAGGGCCGCTGCTGTATTGTTGGATCCCATCGTCCGCTTGGAGAGCAATCTACCCAGGAATTTGTATTGGAAGGAGGACTTACTCTGCTGTGCCTCATCCTATTAGAGTTCAGCGTTTCATAGGGGTTTCCCCCCTTCTCACCCCATGGAAGACAATGTAACCTCCCCCCCAATCTCTGAATAAGCCCTGATCTCACTTTGGCTTCACCCGCACGGCAGAAATGAACCCGGTTTGGCACCGCTTTAACTGCCAGGGCTGAAGGCGGTGTTGTTGGTGCCGCAACAAACCACACTTCTCAGAATTCCATAACCTTGATCCCTGGCAGTTAAAGCGGTACCAAACCGCGTTCATTTCTGCCATGCGGATGATGCAGACCCAGCTACACTACAATTCCCAGTCCCTGGCAGCTGGAGTGGGCAAAGTGCGGCCCAGAAGGAACGTCCTGGAACTGGGAGAAGGGGAGGGAGGGAGGGAGGGAGGGAGGGACAGCAGGTAGGTGGTCTTGGCCCATTTCTTTAACTAATCTGGTTTTTCGAGGTTGAATGGACCCACTTCTCTGGGGCTTAGAGCTGGAATGTCGCTCCAAGAAGATGGGCCGGAGGCGGTTTCGCAGAGCGGACTCCCAGGCGGCATCCGGGCTTGTGCCTGTGCGATCCCTGTCCTTTTAAGTCGGAAGGGAAATACCGTAAAGGAGCTAAACCTGGGCTTTGGCGCACAACGAAAAGGAGACTCATAGTAGTAGTAATTTGAGTGTTGGACTCCGACTCTGGAGACCAGGGTTCGAGTCCTTGCTCGTCCATGAAACCCACTGGGCGACCTTGAGCAAGTCACACTCTCACAGCCTCAGAGGATGGCAATGGCAAACCCCCTCTGAAGAAACCTGTGAAGAAAACCGTGTGATACGGTCGCCTTACGGTTGCCATAAGTAGAGAAGAACTTGAAGGCATACAACAACAACAGAAGCGGATTCCAGCCCGTGTGTTTATCTTCTTCTTCTTCCCCTCCCTTCTTTTTGGCAACCGGCTCCGGGAGCTGTTTTATTGTCCTGCGTAAAATAAAATGCTCAATAAACCCTGCCTCGCCCTGGATTGCGGCCTCGAAGGGGGCAGGCTCCTCGACCCGTCCACAGCCCCCTTGCTCACCCCAAGCAGAGAGCTCCCTTGGCGGCCATGTCCTCCATTTCATCCTTCTGTCCAGGAGGCATTCCAAAAGGTCCTCCATTTTGAGCAGGACTAAGAAACAGGACTTGGCATTTGGCTTTTACTTGGTCATGTCCTCCATTTTTCTGGAATGTCCCACATTCTGTGGTGCCTTGCGGTGAGGACATCTGCTCACCCTGGTCCTACACGACTGCTCCTTTCCTTTATCTTGTGAGCCGCCTTGGGTCCCTTTTTGGGAGAAAGGCGGCATAAAAGTGAAATACATACATAAAAATAAATACATGTCCCTGCATCGAAGCGTGTATTGAATGTTCACTCCCTGTATTGGCTTTCACGCACGCAACACACGGCTTAAACACGACAGTCCCCTCCGGGAATGCAGAGACCCTGTTTCTTATTCTTATTCTTTGCCTTCAAGGTGTTTTACTTGTGTCGTCCCTAAGACGGTGACTCTATTATAGGGTTTTCTTGGAATATTTGTTCAGCTGAAGTTTGCCATGGCCACCTTCTGAAGCTGAGAGATTGTGACTTGGCTCAAATCACTCAGTGGGTTTCATGGCCGAGTTGGAATCCTGGTTCCCAGTGTCCTAGTCCAATACAACCACCTATGAAGCTCAGCTTAACCCGGATAGCTCTGGCTGCTTTTCCTAACCAGTATTTTGGATGCAGTGGGACTCTTCCAGATAGGGTCACCATATGTCAGAAACGACTTGCAACACACCTTTTGGACACTAGAAATCCACTGCGCCCTCTAGATTGGGAGAGAGGTCCCTGCCTTTCCTCCTTTTAACCCTAATTCCCCTGATCCCTTTGGGGCCCTCTCAGACGGCGTTGTGGTTCCCAAGAGCCGCTTTCCGTTGGGGATCTGTACAGTAGTTTCCTTTGCTACTCGTGATCTGGGAGAGATACCGAGAATCGGGGTGAGTTTTTGGCCTTTCGATCCCAGGGGAGGTTATGGATGGTACTTCCCTCTCCTGGGAGACCTACCCCCCCTCCCCCCAGTTATGTGTTTTGCTCTGATACCTGAGCGATACCATTTGAACGGGGTGTCCGGGCATCCTCCTTTTCCAGGACCTGTCCTACATTTCAGCCTTCCATCCAGGAGGAATTCCAAAACGCCCCCCTTCCATTTTGAGAAGCACGAATTTGCATTTCTATGAGCGTTTTGAGCTTGTGTTTTATGATGCTCTTCGTTTTTCTTGAATGTCTTCCATTTCGGGTGCCTTGTCCTCCTTGGCGGAGAGGACATCTGATCAGCTTGGATCTGAATCACTTGGAGATGTGATCTTGAGATTGATTGTGGAAACTGGTGCACAATGTAACTGTTTGAGTTTGGGACTTAGGTTTGGAGAGACCACGGTTCGAATCCCGCTCAGGCACGGAAACCCACTGGGTGAGCTTGGGCAAGTCGCACACTCTCAGCCTCAAAGGAAAGCGAAAGTGAACCTCTTCTGGACAAATCTTGCCAAGGAAACCCCATGATAGGGTCGCCCTAAATCAAAGTGGACAAGAAATTACACAACAACAAAGCTTATCTGATGGATGCTCCACACTTGTCCATGGATTGTAAACATGCTATCCATAAAAATAGTGCTGTGCCCCACAGCCCTGGAGTGTGCGTGTGCGCGTTATTATATATTTCTTCAGGTTTTGTTTACATCCAAGAGCACTAAACCGTGTTACCTTGGTACACCAGACTAACAGATCAATTAATCCGATTCCCTCGGCATTAAACCGATTTTACTTTACCCCGTTTACAGCTAGCAACTTCCTCTTATGATACACCTAGATCTGTACAAGTCGCTGAGGAAAAGGGATTAAAATATATAGAAATAGAAAGTTTACGAAAACCTAAATCTGCTAGCATAAAATACTGAGGAAAGGAGAGGGCGGTATTTTCCCCTAGAGATACAACACGGGGTCATCTGTAAATGTAGCAGACAGATCAGGAGGAAATTAGTAAAACGTTAAGCATTGTCTGGTGGTCAAAGGAGCAGGAGGGCGAAAACTGACCCAGGAGCACAGCCCTAAGAGGGCCTTGTCTGCTATTGAAATCCTAACACGTCACAAGAGACGTCCAATAGAAACAAAAAACAGGCAAGTGTGTATATAAGGGAGCTGGCCCACACTGAGTTCAATGGGACCCACATCTGAATGAGCATGGATAGGACACATGCGCATGCCCAGTTCCCCCATAGAAACCAACCAGACTTGCAATCCTGCCGGACATCTCCTAACGATGGGTGCAATCTGGAAATCATTTACGCCAGAGTATTGGAAATTGATTTTGGACTACTGTATAGCTTTTGTTAATGTGTATAAAGCAACTGTGGAAGAACGCTCTTAAACCCAAAGCTTGTATCCTAAAATAATCCGTTAAAAAGTAACTGGGATAACTTACTCCGTCAATTTTGAAGCCCCGGTAATATATCTGTACGATCAGGAATAAGTGCCAGCTAAATTTAAGGGCGTTTATTCCAGCGAAGATGTGCATAGCATTACAGCTTTAGGCTGCCCTTTCTTCTTTTGGACTTTACCAAACTAAGATTGTAAGGTGGTCGGGGCAGAGTCCCTGTGGTTAGGGCTTTTGCATCTTTCTTTCTTTCTTTCTTTCTTTCTTTCTTTCTTTCTTTCGGGGAGCCTTATACTTCCGTGACATTATTTAACCTGTTCAATAATTACCATCCGCAAGACTTCATTTAAAATTTTAAATACATTTCCTCCTACTGAGCTAAACACCATTTCGGCCACCTCTGGTGCGGGTTGGTGCTGCATTTCATTTCTATGTCGTCTATTTTTCTCTTCCTCCCTTTCTTAGCTGCATCCCTGAAAAGAAGCCTCCTTAGCTTTGGTGGGAAATGAATCCCTCCCTTCTCTCCTCTCTTCAGAGAGAACTCATCTCTTCTTCCACAGATCGAAAGCGGCCATTGGAGCCCGATAGAGAAAACGGGAGCTTCCCCTACCCATACATGCCGATTCCTTTGAATCCAATGGCACTGGTTCCCATGCAAGCTCCGATGACACTCCGATGGACCAAATCCATCCAGAGTTAGGCATTCTCGTGTAGGATATCCTTTGGAGGATAAGGTAGTGGAAATCATTTCTAGCGGTGCCCTGCCTTCCTTCAGGCACCCTAAATCTAGGAAGGATTCCCTTGCCCTAAACCCAGGAAGGTCAGGAAAGTTTGGTGGTGTTGCACCCTTTCTGGAGAGATTTTGTAGCATCTTTGAGATTCACTGAAAGAAAGAAGTTGGCAGCATGAGCTTTCCTCAGATGCAGAAGTAGACTTAAGTCTAGGAAAGCTCATGCTGCCAACTTCTTTCTTCCAGCAAGGACCAAAACAGATTGCAGAAATAATCCATTTTGAGACCAGTTTAACTTGCTTTGGCTCAGTGCAAGGGAATTTGGGGGACTGTCGTTTGTTCTGGTATCAGAGCTTTCTAACAGGGAAGACTCAATGCCTCACAAAACTACAGTTCCCAGAATTCCCCGTAGCATTGAGCCAGGGCAGTTAAAGTGGTCTCAAAATGGATTATTTCCGCAGTCTGTTTTGGCCCTTGGCCTCAAAGCTGCTACAAGATCTCTCTACAAACTGATTCTACAGACTAAAACACGGCTTCATCTTTGAATTCTGCTCTTTCTGGAGTTAATACAACCATTATTCACTAGGAATAAAACGCCCAACTAGGACCTATTTCTTAAGCAGGAAATCATTCTTAGCGCAGAATTCTCTCTCTCAGTAAAAGCGCACGCGAGTCCCTTCCAGGCCCCTTTTAAGGTTTGCAAGTGTGATTGCATCGATCCTTTGCATTAGCCACGGACGACTGGCTCTCTCTCTCCTAAACTGTCAGGGGTCCAAAACACACTGCAGAAATAATCCAGTTTGAGACTGCTTTAACTGCCCTGGCTCAATGCTAGGGAATTCCGGGAACTATAGTTTTGTGAGACATTGAGGCTTCTCTGTCAGAGAGCTCTGGTGCCACAACAAACTACAATTCTCAGGATTCCCTAGCACTAAGCCCTTAGGGCAGTTAAAGCAGTCTCAAACTGGATTATTTCTGCAGTATGTTTTGGACCAGGGAAGATGCTGATCGGTTAAAAGATGGCATGCTAAACACACTCGCACAGCGAGAGAGAGAGAGAGAGAGAGGCAGGCAACTATGGTTCAGTTTTGGCAAGATCCCTGAGGGCGCGCCTTCGACGTCAAGAAAGTGCCCCTCTCTCTTTAAAAACAACACCAAAATCCCTCCTTGATTATACTAGGCTTCTCCTTGGAATCTGAGAGGAAACAGTGTCATTTGCTGTTTAACGATTTTCAATAATTTATCGGCCACGCGTGAGTCTGTTTAAGGCTAATAAACCTCCCCCAAACCCTCCCAGGCGGGGCAGGGGCAGGGGCCGGGTTTTGCTGCTGCCAGGTGGCTCTGGGAATCCCTTTCGGGGGCGAGGGGCGGAGAGAGTGGCAAACGCAACCCGCCTTTCACTGGGTGCGCCAGAGGTCGCTCAGTAATCCACTGTGGGCTGCGACTTCATTTGTTGGAGGAACAGGCACCCTCCAGTTTAACACACACACACACACACACACACCCCTCCCAGGTGGACGGTCATTTTTATGCCGGGTGGGGAATACCTTCTGCCAGGTCTCCAGACTTGTACTAAGATCTCCGGGCAGCGTCATTATAGCAGTTTGATTTCAGTTTCTACGATGGAACCATTGGATTTGTAGTTTGGTACTTAGAATGCTTTGGTCCCTCTCGCAAAACTGCAGGATTAGAGTCGGATGGAGATTTTATAAACTACAAATCCCAGGATTCCACTGAACGGTGTTAAAAATGGTATGGAAGTGCTATAATTTCACACTGTGGATACATGTGAGAAGTTATTTGGTCGCATCGCAAGACCTTAGGAGAGGCACGGTTCGAATCCCGCTCAGGCCAGGAAACCCACTGGGTGAGCTTGGGCAAGTCACACACTCTCGGCCTCAAAGGAAAGCGAAAGTGAACCTCCTCTCAACAAATCTTGCCAAGGAAAACCCATGATAGGGTCGCCCTAAATCAGAGTGGACAAGAAATTACACAACAACAATAACAAAGCTTATCTTATGGGTGCTCCTCACTCCATGGATTGTAGACATGCTATCCATAAAAATAGTGCTGTGTCCCACAACCCTGGAGTGCGGGTGTGGGCGTTGTTATATAGTTCTTCAGGTTTTGTTTATATCCAAGAGCACTAAGGCCTAACGGTGGTGTGTAAAGCAGAGCTCCGGTGCCACAATAATCTAGTCTCCAGGAGTCTGTAGCCCTGAGGCAGGGCAGTTAAAGCACTCTGAAACTGCGTTATTTCAACAATGTGTTTTGGACCAAAGTCTACTTCCTCAGAAGTATGGTATACCCGTTGGTATCCGTTTCTGGACATCTCTTGCCCACCCTTGAGCAATTGGAAGACAGATGACCCAGAACCGAAATGAAAGCCTAAATTCCGCTTTGGATTTAAATCAGATGCTGATGTAAGCGGCTGCCCATTCATCCCGATGCCTTACAAAAATAACTCTTACAGGATACACAGCGTAACTCAGCTCCAAGTCAGTTCAGTTACAGCTTCACCCTGTGTATGTTACACATAGGTTAGTGCCAATGTCTTTAAAGAGTTTAACTCCCTCCTGTGTTTAAAATGACCAACCACAACATGCAATGTCATGCATGTTTACTTTGACGTAAGCCCCATTAAGTTCAGTGTTATTTACTCCGGATAAATGGATATAGGTTTGCACTTTAATATACAGGGCATAGGATAGCATAGTGAGAATCATTTGTAGATATGACTTTCTTTAGGCATCATAGTTAAAACATCACTCCTAAGAATATGGCGTGTAGGAAGTTCCTATATAGACTGACAGATAGATAGGAACTTCCTTCATGCCATTTTCTTAGGAGTGGGGTTTAACCATGATGCCTTAAGGAAGGCATATCTATATCTATATCTTTATCTAAATCATATATATTATCTATATATATATATATATATATATATATATATATATATATATGATTTCCTAGACTTGGTGTACCTCCTCAAATGCAGGTGTGTGTGTGTGTGTGTGTGTGTGTGTGTGTTTACTTATATTTACTTATTCTTTTATATATCTGGGAACTTACTTTTATACAATATTCTTAGCATCTGGGTGCTAAACTGTACTGCCTGAAAGAAGCACATATATTGTTGCAATATAGCTATATACGCTTAGTCAAAGGGGAAACCTGTACTTTTTACTTAGTCATTGTTGTGTAGTGGTCCAACACTGCAGTTTTGGACTAGGACCCAAGACACAGGGTTCAGATGCTCAGCCGTGGAAACTCACTGGGCAAGTCACACTCTCTTGGCCTCAAAGGAAGGCTGTTGGAATTATCACTTTCTTGAGATTTGCTAGAAACTCAGGAAAGTGGGAGAGATTGTTTAATCTCACTAGCAGAGTAAAACACAGAGGAATATGAGCGAGCAGGAAAACTAGGTCCACTATATCTCCCAGTCCCACGTGTCCCCAATAAAACACAGTCACTTGGTTAAAGTGAATAATAAAACAAGTTTACTTACAAAAATATGTAGTATGAAGTAACACACAGGTCTAGCTTCATGTTGCAGAAAAAAATAAGGTAGGAAAAAGTAGTTTACGTACATCCTAGAAAAGTTTCTTCTCAGCATGCAAGGAAGGCATCTTCTCCTGATCAAGGAGAAGGCAAGAGACTAGAGAGAGATAATGGTGGCTCCTTCTCTCAGGGACAACAGGCAAGGTGTGCTCATGAGTAAACAGGAAATGGAGGAGGGGCTGTGAGTAAACAATAAACTACCATAGACATGCATTACTAGAAGGTCTCAGCATGCGAAGTTGCTATATCCCAACAAAGGCAAAGCCAAACCTCCTCTGAATAAAGCTTGCCAAGAAAACCCTATGAGAGAGTTGGCATAAGTCGGAGTTGACTTGAAGGCCCAACATAAAAACAGTATGTGACACTTTTGAGACTGACTGAAATAAAGAAGCTGGGGCATGAGCTTTCCTGTACAATAATGAAAACAGAATATTTACTTCCATGTCTTGTCTTAGGCAAAAGTAAGCAATCGCCGTAAGAAATGACGGAGCCTTAGATGCTTTATAAAGGGGCACGTGGAAAGTAAGCAGTTAAAGGCTTTAGTAATTTCGGTCTTCAATCGGGAAGATTACTGGAATTCGCTGAGCGCAAACAAACCGCTCCCTTTCCCTAAAGTTTGGGGAAAGACAGAACAGAATGGCCCTAGCCTTGGTAGGGTTCAAAGGGAGCCACAATCGGGTTAATCTGGGGAGGTTCGTCGGTTTAGGTCTGTTTGCTTGGAAGTCAATTAACAACGAAATCCAAATTGTCGGGTTTCACCGTTCAGTGGGTATCTGGGGGGTTAGTCTTTGGTACGTTTTTATTGTTGTTTTAACGTAGTCACCTACATCTAGTTGCCAAAGGAGGTAAAGTGAAGGCCATCAGTTGTGAATATGTTTACTTAGAAGGAAGACCCCACATTTGGTTTCGGGGGGGGGGGGACTGTTTCCAAGCCAAGGCTGAGCACGGCCTTGCAACTGAGCGTACCCTCAGTCCACTCAGGAGTAAATCACGTCGTGTGAAACCAACCAGAAGACTTTCACCCAAGTATCCCTGGATGGGAGGGCAGCCAGGTGGTCTAACAGAGCGGTCTGAAGCAAACGGCTCAGAAATAAAGCCCGCAATGGCAACGCTGGCTAAAGGAAGTTTTACCACAAAATATATACTGTATATGCAACGTGAAATAGATGAATACACTTCGTCCCTCCGGCCTCTTCTTCCACCGCAGCGCTGGATCCAAGGCACTCCTCCAACTTTCCTGGATCTGCAAACTCAAGTCCTAAACTAGCCTGTAAAGAATTTCCTGCGTCCAGAGTCCTTCCTTTCCTGTTCCGGGTCGCTGCCATTCTTCTCTCCTTCCGCTTTTGTTGAGCTACCCCAAACTTCCCAAAGCCTCTTAAAACGTTTTATTATTATTATTATTATTATTATTATTATTATTATTATTATTTCTCGCTTTGACAGGTATCCTGCGTCTTTCTGGCTACGCCTTACCCCACCCCCTTCGCTTTCATATTTAGTTCCTCCTTGTTCCGGTATAAATAAAGAACAAACCACGGAACAGCACCGGCTTACATCACCTCCCCCCCTTTCCTGGAAGGCATTTATGCCAACGTCGGAGCGGGAGATATAAAAACGATTTTTGGTTGCCTGCCTTCCTTCAAGTCGTTTCCGACCCCTCAGCTCCTGAACCGATAATGGGGTTTTGCTCGTCAAGATTTGTTGTGATAAGGTAAGCCGTTGCCATCCCTTGAGGCTGAGAGAATGTGACTTGCCCAAGGTCACCCAAGGTTTCATGGGTCTCACCCAATTCAAAACTCCCTGAAAGGCGCGGTTAGCCTTCCCTTGATAGCAAAGTTCAGAGGAAGCCAAGGCTGGGAAATTCCGACAGACGGAGGATTGTTCTGGTTTGTGACGTCACGCCCATTCAATAAAAGACCTTTGTGACGTCACGGCTCCATTGGAAGTTTCTTCTTGAGAAACGCAAAGGAGAAAGAACGTCAAATTGGAGGCATTACAGACTGAGGTGGGAAAACCCACGTTGGGACTCAGGACTCCCCTCACTCAGGCTGCACTCACACTGTAGAAATAATGCAGTTGGACACTACTTTAACTGCCATGGCTCCATCCTACAGAGTCCTGGGATTTGTAATTTTGTGAGGCATCGGCACTCTTTGACAGGGAAGGCTACAGGCGTAAAACTACACATCCTAGGATTCTGTAGGCTGGAACCACGGAAGTGGTGTCCAACTGCATTATTTCTACAGTGTGGATGCATCCTTAACTAGATTCGTCCTCCATGTATATTATGTTCACTAGACAGAAACTGGATGGGCTGAATCCAATTAGTTAGTCCCAAAGTTAGTCTTAGTTAGTCCCAACAGAGCAGCTCCGTTGAGTTAACCGGCGCTTGAGGAATCAACACGCGGATCAATCCCAGGGTTTCAGTGCTTCTGCTCTGGTTGGGGTCTAACAGTGAGGCTTAGGGCCAAACATGTTGGAGATCCGGATCAGGTGTACTTTGTGGACTGAAAATGAGAACACCAGCCCAGTAGGCAAGTCTACAAAGTAAGATTTGGAGAGGGTTTAATTCGTGGCTGATCCTTCTCAGACACACTGGATCCACAATAAATAGGAGGAGGAAAGGCGTGTGTGTGTGTGTGTGTGTGTGTGGCAGCACCTTTAAGACTAACTGGCTTTTCTTTCCGCATGAGCTTTCGTGGTTATAAACCCACTTCTTCGGATGCAGCCCACATCCGGTTGCTGGACCCACAAGGCCACCTCATCCCACATTGAAGCCTCACTGGGCCCCATTCCCAATGATCCCTGTTCTCATTTGACCTGGCAGGGAGAGTGAGCCTGATCCCGCTGACTGGTGGCAAACCTGTTTCTCCACCCTTTTGCCTGAAGGACTGGGAGAGTCCCAGAGGTAGTAGGCGAAGAGCATTTGACAGCACAGGAGAAAGAAGCCCACAGTCTGAAGGGATGGATTTCGCCTACTACCAATAAAATCATGTAAGAGAACCTCCCTATTTCCAAACCCGAGAAGGGGAGGGGGGCAGATCAAGCAAGAGAGCCCTTGGGTTGCAACTGTGTGCACTCTCCCCCGTGGGTGGCATGGGCAGAGGTTGCTCAGTCCCTCCATGAAAGCCTAGGGGTTACTTTCGAGTAAGCAGGATTTACCCATCAGTAGTAAAGCAGGAGTAAGGGGAGGCCAGCGTGGTCTAATGGCTTGAGCGCTGGACTAAGACACTGGTGGGAGACCAGGGTTCGACCCGGCTATGGAAACCCCTGGCTAACCTTGGGCAAGTCACACTCTCTAAGCCTCAGAGGACGGCAAGGGCAAAGCCTCCTCTGAAAAACCTTGACAAGAAAAGCCTAGGATAGCGGTAAGTCAGAAATGAGTTGAAGCCACCCAACAACAACAACCAAGTAAAGCCAGGGCTTTATCTTCAGAGCCTTTGGAAGAAAGAAAAAAGGCTTCCAGCTCAAGAAGGTGATAATGTCTTAGAGAAGGAAAGCAATGTGTGGTCTGGGGAAGGGGGATTCACCCTCACCCCCAAAGCCTTTAATGGGGTGCTTTCACCCCTCCGGCGCTTCCGAAGGGCCCCCCATTTGATTTCCCATCGATCTCTTATGAGGAGGGTTAGAAAAGGCCAGCCATGTCCCCCCCCCTCAACAGCTGGTCATTCAGAGGGCTCTTCCTCCCTCCCAGGTGTCCCTGGAACCGGGCCCCTCTTCGAGCTCTTCCCTTTGCTTTGTTTGCTCAGCAGGGAGTTCTTCCTTTGGGGGCGAGATTCGATCCGGAGCCTCTGGATCCTTAGCCTTAGAGCTCCGCAGAGCCCAGCCAGAGAAGAGAAGGAGGGAGGGGGCTGGCTGACCATCGCAGTCTGGCTCGGGAGCTTTGCACTCTGCGAAAGCGGCTAACCACCCGACGGCGGTTGTCAGGTTGTTTAGTTTGGAAAATGTCTCCAAGCCACAAACCCGAAGCTCCGTGGGGAGGATTCATGGAAAGCCAGCGGCCCCTCCCTCCTTCCCTGCCTCTTTCCCTCCGGTGCAATGGAAAAGCCTGCCTCACGTTGGGCTTCGGAGGGACTCCCGCTGGCACCAGGCGGATGCCCTTCCGCACTTGGAAAAGATGATCCGCTGCTGACACGGATCCATTCGGAAGGCGCCAGGACTCGCAGGGAAAGGAGGCCAGGCCGAGCCCGTCTGGGCCCTTGGGGCTAGAAGGCCTCTTTGGCTCTGAAACTCGGGTCTAGGGTTCCCTTCAGACAACCACACAACTCTGGATCCGACACACACAAACAACACAGAGAGAAAGGGAGTTCCATCTCGCACTGTGTGGAAGGAGGGCAGCCAAGGAAGGGAAAGAAAAGACTATAGACTATATGGCTTTAGAGACCAGGGTTCGAATCTCGGCTCGACCATGGAAGGCCATTGGATGACCTTGAGCATGTCACATATCCTCAGCCTCAGAGGATGGCCAAGGCAAACCCCCGCTGAAGGAACTTGCCAACAAAACCCTGTGATAAATTCGCTTTAGGGTCACTCTTGGAGGCACACAACAACTAACTTTGTGGGGCTGTGAAACAGAGAACCGTTCCACACTGTTCAGTGACAGCGCTATGGTTCGACTTCAGCCGCCAGGCTGAGACCTATGGAATTCTGGGATATGCAGTTTAAGGAGGGACGTTTACACTCCCCAGCCAGAGAGATCTAGTGCAAATCCCTAAATTGCAAAACCCAGGATTCCACAGGATGGAGCCATGGCAGTTATAATGGAATTATAGCACTATGACTATGTAGTGTCAAAGGGGCTAGGGCCCCTCTGTGGCTGCTCTAGAACTCCCTTCAGGGCTAGATTTGCCCCCCCCCTCCATGCTCTCTCTAGAGGTGAATTAAATAGGGCACGGCCATCTGGGATAACAGCCTTCCTAGCCAAGGAACACCTGAACCACTCCCATTCTGTGCAATCCTTAACACCTTCATTGTAAGCATTCAAAGACATAGCTGTGTCATTCTGGAAAATCAGTAAGAAAGGAGATCTTGTGGCACTTTTGAGACTGCCCTGAATTGTGGGAGCTGTAGTTCTGCAACTTTGCACAAAAGTACAATTCCAGAGGTATCTTGGGAAATGGTGACAAGGCACAGGAGTCATGTAAATCCAGCCAAGAGGCTTGAATCTTGTGGCTTTATGTTGCCACCAGAATCTTGGCTTGGCTGGTTTGGGTTTCACTTGCCTGTAACGCCCTCAAGAAGGCAATTCTGAATGGGCCATTGGATCTCTGTTGTCCTGATGTTAATTTAGCTTCTGGAGGTTTATTCTTCCCTGAATTGAATTACTTTTATGGCAATAATTTTTGTAAAAACCCAACAACCTTGAACAGATAAACTACCTGATTCTACTATGGCCTTCTTGATGAGGTCATAAACATCTTGGAGGTCTACAGATGCCTACTCTTGTCCTAAAAGGGCAACCAACCTGCTTATACTGTACTTAAGGAATAAGAGTGTGGCAACCATCATAGGTTTATGCCAGATTTGGGGCTGCCCAGAGAAGAAAGTGACAAAGGCAATTTATTCCCTCCAGAAACCAAGGGAGGGCCCTATCCTATCTCCTGTACAGTATATATCATGGGCATGTTCCCTGACATCTGCCCAAGACCACATACATTCACTGGACAGCCCTAACTTGGCCTGTTTCTTAAGATCTTTCACAGAGGACCCTTTTTTGCACAAATTTGCTAGGTATTGAGGGAAAGGGTCTTCTCTCTGGTAGGACCTCAATTCTGTCATGCTTTGCCCACAGAGGCTTGACTGACACCAATAGTGCAGACTTTTCAGGGTCAGGAGGCATTTTCAAGGAAACTTTGCTCAGTCTGATTTTATGATTTAGGGTGTTTTTTAAAAAAAATTCTGTTTGATAGGTTGCTATATTATGTTACGGTCATTTATTCATCATTAGTACCATATTATGTTCATTTATTGCTTTTGTGGGGGGGATGTGTGCATGTGTGAATAATCATATTCATATTTTTGCAGAATGCCCCGGAGTCCTCTCAGTAACAGATTATTACAAAAATATGTTCAATAAACATCACAAATGTCCTCTTTACTAAAATCTTCATTTCATTCATGGGGTTAAAGCAAGTATGCATAGACTTCAAATCCTCTCTCCATTTCCTTCCCAGAACCCTGTGTTCAACCAAATAGAAAGAAATTTGGAAAGAGGAATAAAATAAAGGATATGCAGTCTGAATGAAGGAAGCTAGTTCTTCTGGGATCATAACTAGTACAGCAGTCCTTTGTATCTTCCACATTACACAATCACAGCACTTATGGTTTCATCTTAACTGCCATGGCTGCATCCTATGGAATCCTGGGATTTGTAATTTGGTCAGAGGCACCAGATGAGCTCTTTGGCTGAAGATTCTAAAGGCCACTCCTTAAACTACAAATCACAGGATCCCATAGTAAATTACCACAGCAGCAAAAGTGGACTCATAAGGCTATAATTATATAGTGTCAGAAGAAGGAACGGGCAAAACCACCCCTGAGTATTTCTTGTCTAAGAAAGCCCAATGAAATTCATGGGTCTGCCATAAGTCTGCAGGAAACTTGAAGATACATATACACACACAATGTGAGCATACATAAATCCACTCCTGATTTTCTCCTTACGTTCTCTTTATTTCACCTCCACAAGGATCAGTAAGGAACCTTGGGAGATAAAGCTAATATTCTCAGGATCCCTTGGAAAGCCAGCAGCAGATGTATCTTTAACAGCCAGCATTGTGTAGTGGTTTGAGCATTGGACGATGCCTCTGGAGACCAGGGTTCAAATCCCCACTCAGCCATGGAAACCCAGTGGGTGACCTTGGGCAAGTCAGACTCTCTCAGCCAGAGAGAAAGACAGAGGCCCCTCTAAACAAACCTTGCCAAGAAAACCCCTTGATAGGGTCTGACTTGAAGGCATGCAGCAACAAAAATATTTGTCATGCCTTTCTCTCCAGTGAATGAGTGACCATACACAGGCACCCGCTTTTGGAGTGACAGCTGATTATCATAGGAATGAAGGCCTATATATGTTAAAGCTAAAGGGTCTCAGGCAAACATTACTGGACATATCAAAGTCACACAGAAGCTGAAGAAGATGCAAAATGGCAGGAACCAGACATAATAAAAGATGGGATCTCTGTATCTCTGTTATGTAGAAACAGAACAGTGAAATATTTTTCCTTGGTTAAGGGAATAATGTAATGTATGAGTGATGCAGAAACCGTTATCATCTGGGAATTCCCACCCACTTCTCCAAGTATCTTAGCAGTATTGGCAGACAGCTTTTCTGGCCCATTAGAAGGAAATCCAAACTTCAGAGGAACTTAAGCTATCTTCTGTCAAGTTGAATTACTGGCCCATCAAGTTTAGTGCTGTCTGCTCTGTCTCATGCTGGCTAGGAAATTCTGGGAGCTGTAGTCCAAAAAGGGAGCTTTTTCAAGCTTGGCACCAAGGTCTCCGAAGAAGGAAGTAAAGGTCACTGCACTAGTTAAGATCATTTTCAGATAGAAATACTCAGCCTAACACTGGGGCATATCTGGTCATTTTCTGCCGTTAGCCCTACTCCAGAACCTCAGTCTGTGGCTGTTGCCACACTGCAGAATTAATGCGGTTTGACACTGCTTTAACTGTCATGGCTCCATCCTATGGAATCCTGGGATTTGTAGTTTGTTGTGGCACCAGAACTCTCTGGCAGAGAAGGCTCACAAAACTCCCCAGAATTCCATAGCATTGAGCCATTGCAGTTAAAACAGTGACAAACTGCATTTATTCTGCAGTAGAGCTTCAGCCTGAATTTATTAGAAAGGTTACACGTCTTCAAGTTCAGCAGAATCCATGTGGATGTCAAGCTGGGTAAATGGGAGAAAGATTATCTTGAACATGGAAAAAGATCCAAAGTCCAGAATGTGGAGCAATTTCTAATGCAAATTAACAACATCATCATCAACAACAAAAGCCTGGACCTTTTATTAGCAATACCTAACAACATTTTCTCTCTTCCCCTTCTGTTTGTTTGTCCTCATTCTGACAGGGTTCTGCTGAACTACAAAGCTTCCTCACTAATTTTTGATGGTCTTAATGCAGTCAGGGTCTTCACTATCATTAAATTGTAATGGCTGGGAAGAAGGGAGAAACTGACCTGGTGAAGCTTTCTTTCACTGACCTTTAACATCAGGCTGTTTGCTAGAACTATTCCAGGCCTTCTCTCCTTTGCTGCCATAGGGACACAGGCTCCTGTCATTCACAGAGCTTGGAGATGTTCCCTTTTAACTACACCATCCAGAATTCAGCAGTCATCCAGTGCTCTTTCTGACCAGGGAAATGCACGAGAGTCCAAAGAAAATAATTTTTGCAAGCTTTGCTGACCACGAAACAGGAGAGCTCCAAGGATTTGTCTCCCTTGTTTTTACTTTCAGCTAAAGCAGAAAAGAAAAGGAAACACCAAAGTGGCAAGTTACTGGCTCTGGAGGAATTTCAGTGATTACTTCACAGGAAATTATGTGTGTCTTTTAGCTTTGAGGTATTTGCCAGCGATTATCATTTTTCACAATGTACCCACTTTTGTAAAAAAGAAAAGAAAATTGTGTCGGGCTGTAATCCTGTTCACCCTTCTTTCTGAAAAATGTTTGTCTGGACTCAGTGGGGCATACCCTTCTGTAAAATGGTATAGTTTGAGAAGTCTCACTCAAACCAACAAAACTGCATCTGAATTTCAATGTTATGTATATTCTCTGGGTAGTAACCCCTCTAGATTTCACTGGCATATTTATTTAACATGAATGTTCTTTAACACTTTGCCTACCAGGGTTTGAATATGAAGGAACAGGAAGGAATGTATGCTGGCTAGGAATATTGGGAGATCCAGTCCAGCCATCTGTAAGCCCTTTGGGATGACTGCCCTTGAGATTTGGTGGGATTTTGAGTGTGTTGCTAGGATGACTCTAGATGAGTACTGTACTCTCATAAGTTAAAACTCTAGACACAACTAGGTTTGGATCCAAGTCTTATGGAAACTAGCCCAACTTTCTTCCCAGTGAGGAATATTATGTGTGTGTTTGTGGCTTCAGGTCACCTTTGGACTTATGATGACCACATGAAATTCTTAGGGTTTTCTTAGGCAAGGAATACTCAGAGGTTGGTTTGCTGGTTTCTTCCTCTGAAATATAGCCTACAGCACCTGGTATTCACTGGTGATCTCCCATCCAAGTACTAACCAGGGCTGACCCTGCTTAACTCCCAAGATCAGATTGAATCTCGTGTTTAGGCAGAGAATTATTACCTTCCCATTTTTCCTTCTTTAAACTATCTAAAATTTTGGTACCAGCTTTTGTGACCCTCCAGAAGTTTTAGGTCCCATCAGCCCAAGACAGAACAGCCGATTCTGCTTCTGGTACAGCAGAACACCATCAAAACCACTTCCACTTTGATCCCGCTTTCTCTCTGAATGGAGATACAATTGACTTCAACATAGGCATTCTTGGGCTGGAGATCCTGGCCTGGGAAGTAGATCCTTCTCCCAATAAGCTGGGGCCACAATACACATGGCCACCAAACAGAGCCTTTTAGGTGCCTTGGTCTAGTGCAGTGGTGCCCAATCTTTGGTCTTCTGGGTATTTTGGGCTTCAATGCCCAGATGCTCCAACCAGTTTGGCCAAAGGTTAGGAATTCTGGGAGATGTCTAAAAACATCCGGGGAATCAAAATTTGGGAATCACTGGTCTACAGGAGACAGAGGGTCATGGACATGGAGTTCAGGAGCACTTCCATCCATTCAGGGCCTTGGGAGTGGAATACTCTTCTTTTCCCATATTCCTTGTCTGCTAATATCATTCTTTCCCAGAGCTTGGTGAAGGGGTTTACTTTAAAACAATAGATCCCAGGACCGATTGCCAGTGGCCCTGGTGGCTGGAGCATTCTGGGAGTTGTAGTCAAAGGGTAATTTCCCCTGAGCTCTATCTTCCCCCTTGTGCTTTATATTAACAGCAAGGAGTGCTCTAGCAGAAGGACAGGAGCACTGGCCCTGCAATTTGGCAGAATAAGGCAGCAACTATATTTTGCAGAGATGTGAGGGAGCATCCAACTGTGATGTATTTGGTGAATATGTATATGAGGGCAGTGTGGTGTAGTGGTTTGAGGTTTGGACTAGGACTCTGGGGGAACAGGGTTCAAATACTTGGTGACCCATGATTACTCACTGGGTGACCTTGGGCAAGTTACACTCTCTCAGCCTGACAGGAAAGCAATGACAAATATGAACAAATCTTGTTGAGAAACCCCTTTGACAGGTGTACCTGAAGGTTCCCACAAGTGAGGAGGACCTGAAAGCATATAACAACAAGTTGTGTATATGTATATCTCCTTCTGGTCTAAAGACACCAGATTGTTTCCATGGTGGAGAGAGAATTTGAAGCCTAGTCTCCTAAATCCTAGTCCAACACTTAAACCACAACACCACACTGTCTGTCTTGTGAGCCACCTTGGGTCCTGGTCTGGGAGAAAGGTGGCATTAAAAATAAATAAATAAATAAATAAATACAATTTTGGAAATCATGTGGGAAGGAAGAGAACAAGAAAGGCCATCTCCCTGGACTTTTCCATTGTAGCCTTGGAAGTTTGGAAGCTCAGAAAGTTTAGAAGAGCTGATTTGAAGCTCAACCTCCATATCTCAGAACTTGATTCCCCCTGTGGTTCTGCTTTTGTGAAATAGAATAGAGTTGTTGTTGATTTTTTAATTAAATTAAAGGAAACGAAAATTGAGAGAGTTCTCTAGTTGAACCTTGGTAAATGAATAGCCCCACAGCAGACCCTGGAAGCATTGCCCTCTGGGTTTAGGCCTGTGGAGAGGAGTCAAGAGGCCAGGAAGATGCCCTGAGGAATTCTCCTCCCTTTCCCATATTCAGGCCCTCCCCATAAAGAAACGGATGGGAATACCTCACAAAACTTTTGGGGTTCCGCTGGATGGAGCTGAAGCAATGACATAAAGGTGCTGTAATTTAAGGGCACCTTTCATGTTCTGCAGCTTCCTGGGTCCTGATACCCATTATGTTCTATGGAGCAGCTCGTTTCTTGAATTGCAGGGAACCCTGTTGGTTTTCTGCTGACCTGAACTTCTGGTAACTTCTGAGAGTTAGGTAACTGTAAACATAATTCTCTGGGTATTTTGGGATTAAGGGTCTTCTAACATGGGCCCTTTTCAGTCCCTTATAGTGAGTCATAGGGTGGTTACCTTACTGACGTCAAAATAAGATAACGCAGATTTATAGTTTGTAAGGTTTTGGTGGTTTGTTTGTTTTTTTGCGAATCCAGATATTGTGGATCCAGACTTCCTTACGGCTCAGTCTGCACTACCCAAATAATCTGATTTGACACCACTTTAACTGCCATGGCTCAGTGTTATGGAATCCTGGGATCTGCAGCTTGTTGTGGCATCAGAGCTTTGCCACCAGCGACAAAGCCCAGAATCCCATAGCATTGAGCCGCGGCCATTAAAGTGGTGTCAAATCGGATTATTATTCCGGCAGTGCAGATGCAGCCTATGCAGTTTTGGCTCCCAGAAGAGGGGAGCTTTGGAGGGGGCTGGCCGGGGGACCAGAAAAAGCTTGCACTGGGGAATCTGGGAGTGCTGCTGAGCCAAGAAGAAATCGACTCCTGCTGATGGAGGTTGATACCACTTGGGGGGACCCTCCCACCGCCTTCCATCCCGAGAGAGCATCCAGGGGTTCAAGGAGAGCAGAGAGTGCGGGGATTGGGCAAGGCCTGCTTAACCGAAACCCTCCCCTCTTCCTTTCCCTTTGGAAATCTCCACTCGATGGAAAGGAATCGCCCCATGTTTCTCTCGGAGACAAATTGGCTTCCTTGTCTCTGAAATCAGCATCGGCAAATATTTTGTTGTTTTAAAGTCCAGAGGTCGGAGCTTTGGCACTGAAGGAGGGGGGGGGGTGAAAGATACAAAGAAAGGGGGAAGGAGAGACCCAGAAGGGAAGAGTCTTCACGGATGCGCTTTGCAAAAGAAACCTCTCTTGGCTGGGGAAGGTGGCAGGGGATCGGGGCCCAGGGAGCTGGGAACGCGTTACTTTAACGGATGGACCCCCTCTTCCTCCTCCTCCTCCAGCCCTTAAGGTGGGGTTGTGCTGAGCTGTGGGCCCAAGGATAGCCCCACTTGGAAACTGATTCGCATGAGCTTTCGCAAGACTTCAGTCTACTTTCTCAGATGCGTCTTTTGGAGTTTTCATTTGGACTCCAAAACATGCATCTGAAGAAGAAGGCTCAAGTCTAGGAAAGCTCAAGCTACTAAACTTCTTTCTTTCAGTTAGTCTCAAAGGTGCTACAACACCCTTTTGCATACTGATTTTCCAGACTCACATGGCTTTGTCTTTGACATTTAAAGTATTTGTACTGTAATCCAAGTTAGACCTTGGTTCTGTCCAATTGAAATGGCTGGATCCCGTTGATTTATGGGTATGAACCTCAAAACAGGGGGATGGGGGATACTTGGACCTTACCTAAGAAGAGGCGGGGGAGATGAATCCCCCTAAATCATCTGACAAAATGAAATAATGAAGTCTGGTCTACAATGCATGAATAATGCAGTCTGACACCGCTTTATGGCTCAATGCTGTGGTATCCTGGGTCCTGTCCTTTGTTGTGGCACCAGAGCTCTCTGACAGAGAAGGCTAAGTATCTCACAAAACTACCAATCCCAGAATTCCATACCCGTGAGCCAAGGCAGTTAAGGCGGTGTCAAACTGCATGCTTTCTGCAGCGTAGATGCAGCCCAAGATGTATTGAAACATTCTCGGGGATTAAGCAGGGAGACATCTTACATCAGTGGTTAAAGGATAAAGGATGGCGGCGAGGGGCGCCCCTTGAAGTCTGTCCTGTGCGCAGTTACCTGGGGGTAAAAAAGCTCCAGGAAAAAGGACAGTACATACTATCCTTGTAGAAGCCTTTATATTCAATGATGCTTTAGAGATAATGGATGGGAAGAGTCATTTCTCCTCCACCTGCAAATAAGCAAAATTAATACCAACCTGCCTGACAAAGTTGAGCTCCCTCTCATCTAAAAAAAAACCTGCTTGAGGGGAAAGGGTGGGTCGAGGCAGAGTAGCCTTGGATCTTTTGTGAGCCGCCTTGGGTCTAATTTAGGAGAAAGGCAGCATATAAACAAACAAACAAACGAACAAACAAAGAGGTAGGGGTTTAATCCCATCTACCAGTCCACCCTGAACTCCCAGTCCCAAAACATGCTCCGCGGGCGCACGGGAACAAATCTCTGGGTCCTTGAACCCACTTTGACGCTTAAATGTGGAGTGAGTCTGGAGTTAGGCCCTCGATTCCTTTGGCTTTGGTCTCGGGGAGGTACACAGTAAAGTACCACAGCAAACCAGAGTGCAATTGTTCTCCGATCACAGGCTCAGGGGGAGATTAGCAGTTCTATCCATAAATACGTGTAAATATAGATACAAAGAGTAGAGAGGTCTGTCGGGAGAGGTCCCTTGGCTCAGTAGGGAAGGGTCCTCCTAAGCCAGCCCCTGTGAGTGAAATCGCCTTGACTTGATAAGGTGTGGGTTTAGGATCGGAGCCTAAACTAGCTGAAACGGAGGGAGGTCTTGGATTCTGGCGAAAGAGGCCGATTTAAAAGTCAAATCTAATCCGGAAATCGATGGGCTTCGCTTTCTAAGGAAGGAGGGCGATGTGTGTGTGTGTAGGGGGGGTCGTTTACACAGAAGTGTGAGAATCCCGTTCAAAGGCTGTCTTAACAGGGCTCTGGGTTGCCTTTCCAATACCCTGGTCTCCAGGGCTCTGGGGTGCCTTAAAATGATTATGATTATCATTATCATTATCATGTTTCTTTATATGTTTATTTACATCCCACCTTCCTCAAAGGTGACCAGAGCGTCCTCCTTTTCCAGGACGTGTCCTACATTCCAACTTTCCGTCTAGGAGATAAATCCAAAAGGTCCTCCACTTTTAACACGAATGGCCATTTCTATGAGGGTTTGGGGCTTTTGTTTGCTGATGACCTCCATTTTTTGTTTCTGGAGTGTCCTCTATTTTGCAGTGCCTTGGCGGTGAGGACATCTGGTCAGCCTGACCTGTCCCTTCCCTGGTCTTCATGTCACACATTTATTTGGGGAGAGGGGAGGGAAGGGAAGAGAAGAGAGCGGTGGGGAAGAAGCTGGAAGGTGGGGAGAGAAAAAACAGGATCAGTCCAAGGAGACCGAAGTATCGTATACTTAAGGAGTCGGCTAAACCGAAACTCTCTTCTATGGGGAATGAGTGGGGGAGGACAGTGACTTTTCTCCTTTGGAAAAATCCTTGGCCGGCATTCCAGAAGGAGTATGACAGTCCCTCCTCCTCCGGCTCATGAACTCAGGCCAAGGCTGAATCTTGGGAAGGTACAATCTAGACTCATAGAACTGGAAGGGACCTCGAGGGCTATCCAGACCAACCCCCTGCCAGGGCAGAGCACCCAAGTGAAAGCACCCAAGTGAGAGCTGGGTGTCCAACCTCCCTTCAGAGATCTCCCTTCAGAGACCTCCACCGCCCTCCAAGGCAGTCTGCTCCACTTTCCAACAGCTCTTACAGAAAAGAAGACCTTCCTCGTGTTTGTGTGGACTCCCTTTTCTTGCTATTAGAAGCCACCGGTTTGTGTCCTAACAGTCTCTTTAGCTGCAGAAAACAAGCTTGCTTCAGATGAGGGTTTCCAAGATCTCATACTTTCAGATCAGGGACAGACCATCCGATGTCCTGTCGTGGAACTGCAGCTCTCAGCAGACCTGGCCAATTTCTGCAAGGGTAAGGACTGCTGGGAGTTGCAGCCCAACAAGATCTAGAAGGCTGCCTGATCCCCATCCCTCAAACAGGCTTGCTCAGGACTTTAGCTAGGGCCCTCAGCAGCTACCAAACATGGCGACCAGAGCCTGGAAAAATGACACTTTTTTATTATTATAACTTCAAGAATCTCCTGGGCTTTCTGCAATTCAAAGAAGCCACTTTTTCCCAGGGTTTGAATAGGAGCATACGCCCACGAGAGTCTTTCAAGCAACCACCTTAGGCCTACTTTAGAAGGATCTTGGGAACGACTGTTTTTTCCAAACTCGAAAATAAAATCCTTTGCGTTGGAAGGAGTCTTCCTGGTCGCTTCCGATGTAAAGCCCAGGTTTGGCATTATTGTACTTTCTTGGACCTGGTAAAGCTGGTATCACTGGGTTGGGATGAAACCAACTCCTCCAATTTAAACTAGACTCTTGACTACACCTCCTATCATCCTCAGCCAGAATAGAGTCGTGCTGTAGATTAATCTAGATCCCACTGAAACGAATGGGGCAAGTCACTTGTAATCGTGACTTTAGCCCCTTGTGGTTCTATTTCACCTGTTTTGGGTGACTCCTGCCTCTGACATTGTTCAAGAGACAATGTTTTAAAGAAAACATAAAAACTTTAGATTCTGATCCTGATTGTATTCCCTGCCCTTAAATATACAGAGGAGGAATTTTTGTCTCAATGCCTCTTCCATCGGAAAAAGAAGAGCGGTGCCAAATAACGTTATGGTCAATATTTATCATGTAATACCTGTCCTAATCCAATAAAGATGTTTGAGAGATGAGGCCTGGAGGAGAGCAGATTTCAAAGCACACTTCGGCCTAGAGACACCCAACCAAACTTCCAGGCCCAGGTCTCCGTCCCGGTTTGTCCCAGGAGCAAAGATATTATTTCAATTGCGCCAAGATTTAACATGCGCCAAGGCGGAGAGTTATTTATATAGTCCCTTGAAGGAACTATAAATACCAGCTTCGAGGAGAGTTACACGCTGGTTTATTGGCACCCATTGACGTCCCTTAACAGGCCCTGGGATTTGTTTAAGGCTGCATCCACACTGCAGAAATAATCCGGTTTGGCACCGCTTTAACTGCCATGGCTCCATGGTATGGAATTCTGGGAATGGGAGTTTGCGGTGGTCCCAGAGCTCCGCTCTGCTCTGGGACACCACAAACTCCCATTCCCAGAATTCCATACCATGGAGCCATGGCAGTTAAAGTGGTACCAAACCGGGTTATTTCTACACTGTGGATGCAAGTCGTCAGCTTCAGTCTTTAGCCTCTGAGGATTGTATACTTATTGAGGAGACACTATAGGCTCTCGCACCAAGGCTATCCCAGTTTCTGCTGCCCTCAGAAAAAGCTGCGTTTGAACCCCAGCCCCTAAAAAACTAGGGCGAAATCAGTGAGACAAACTGAAACCAAGTCGGAGGAGAAGTTTGAAAAAGAGGGATCATCTGAGATATTTAATCCGCAACCAGTTCACCCAGTAGTCCTCGTGGAGTCCTTGGCACTTACTCTGCCAACCAGTTAACCAGAAGAACCAGATTTCTCTCCCCACCCCCATCCCCCCAAAAGGTACACGTGGGGCACTGCCCCAAATCTCAGAGAAATCCGCGAGCCAAAGGATCACAGGATAAGCCTTGAAGGCGTTCCCAAGGGAGCTCAATTTAGACTCGGGGGCTGAAAACTCCCAAAGGCCTCCTGGGCTTCATCCACACTGCGGAAATAATCCACTTTGATACCGCTTGAACTGCCCTGGCTCAATGCTATGGAATCCTGGAATTTGTAGTTTGTTGTGGCACCAGAGAGCTCTGACAGGGAAGGCTAAATATCTTACAAAACTACAAATTCCATAGCATTGAGCCATGGCAATTCAAGAGGTGTCAGGCTGGATTATTTCTGCAGTGCGGATGCAGCCCAGAACACCGCCGTGGGAGCAAACCCCGCCGGATTCGATGCAAACATGGTTAGGATCGTAGCTTGGAATAGTTTCCCCTGTGAATGCTACAAAGCCAAAGACTACAAGAAAACCACCTATAGCTCCATTCGAGACATTTCACTAATGTTTAGAAGAAAATCTCTGAAACTCAAACTTCAAATGATATTGCAAAGGCCCAACCGAGGCTGCTCCTCCTATCTATTGGATCTGCTTTTAACAGGATCTAACTCCTCTTTCCTAACTGCACGGATACGTGTTGTATTCTGACGAGGCAGATGTTCACGCATGTGGACTCGTAGCCAAGACATTTCTAATGCATTTGTTAGCCTGAATGAGTATGCCATGTGCAATGTATGTATAATGCATAATCATGCATGGAGTGCTGGAGAGGAGGCTCGTAGACTAAGGTCCAAAACACACTGAAGAAATAATCCCGTCTGAGACCGCTTTAACTGCTCTGGCGCAATGCTAGGGAATTCTAGGGACTGTCAGAGAGAGCTCTAGTGCCACAATAAAATAGAATTCCCAGGACTGCCTAACACTGAGCCTTGAGGGCAGTTAAAGCAGTCTCAAACTGGATTATTTCTGCAGTGTGTTTCGAACCTTAGTCTACGAGCCTCCTCTCCAGCACTCCATGCATGAGAAAGAAAGTATGGGTTCTGGCTTGGACCTATTGAAAAGATGGGGTGGTTGCAGTCAAAGGCCTGCTGGGGCCCAGCTGTCCTCCTCCCTCCACAGGCTCCAGGTCTCCTGGGCCGGCCAGAAGAAGTTCTCCTCCTCCTGTTTTTCCTCGTCCCCACCTTCAAGGCTATGTACTTTAGGCAGAATGCTGCACAACCTGAGAACTTTCCTACAGTCACCGTTTCCAGGCCGTCGTAAAATCAGCAGCGCCGGTGCAGTGTGTGTGTGTTTAAGATGTTTGTTTTTCCCTGAAAAAAAAAATCCTTATTACTCCAGGAAAGTTGCCTTTACTTTTTTTGCCCCAGAGAAACAGATAGGATCGGCCTGCGTGACTGAACAATTAACGGACTGAGGTTTTTAGCTGTAAGGTTGCAATATGCTTTCCGCCTTGAAAGTGAGGGGAAATAAAAGTGTCCAGAATGCTGTGTGTTGTTTGCCTACAAGTCGTTTCCGACCTCTGACAACCCTACAATGGGGATTTCTTGGCAAGTTTCTTCAGAGGCAGTTTGCCATTGCCTTCCCCAGAGGCTGAGAGTATGTGACTTGCCCAAGGTCACCCAGTGGGTTTTCATCTTGGTCAAGTAGGGATGCTGAGGAGAAACGTATTAGAGTATTACGTATTAATATTTGGAATATTACTTTGGCCTTACTCCTCTTCAGACTCACGCAGTATGGACTCTTTGTAAGCTGGGTGAATTAAAAAGTAGTTGCCTCCCATTCTCTGAATGAGTCTATAATGCGATCCTGTACCTGTCTGTTCAGAAGTGAGTCTCACTGAATTTTAAAAAGGTTGATTCCAGGTCAGAAAATATAGGCCATCAGCCCTGAGCTTGCAATCCTATTCGCACAGTGAAGTCCAAAGGACCACAACCGGGGCAGGAATTGGTTTGTTGCATTGAGCAATTCAGATGCCCCCGCAGAAACAGTGCCGAAAGTCCAGTTTCACTCGCATTCTTAGGTGCAGTCCTATATATAAGCCTTGTATAAGGCCCTGGCCACTATCAGTCGGGTCAGTCTTAGTATAATCAACCTTTTTTGTTAATTTATTCAAGGTCGCACAGGTCGATCCTATGCACGTTTGCTCACAGTTAAGTCCTGCTGCATCCAGCCAGCTTCATTCGCAGGTAAGTGAGCCTTTGTGTTGTTGCTGTTTTTGTTGTATGCCTTCAAGTCGGCTCTGAGTTATGTCGACCCGCTCTAGCTGTTTCCTTGGCCCATGTTATTGTTGTTGTTGTTGTTGTTGTTCAGAGGCAGTTTACCATTGCCTTCCTTTGCAGGGTGAGAGAGTGTGGCTCCCTCAAGGTCACCCAGTAGTTTTCTATGGCTGTGGGATATTTGAACCCTGGTTTTCCTGGAGTCCTAGTCCAACCACTACCAGGCTGGTTCGCTTGTTGCTGCTGTTGTTGTTGCGTGTCTTGGAGTCGTTTCCGAGTTATGGCAGCCCTAAGGCGACTCTATCATGGGGTTTTCTTGGGAGGTTTCTTCAGAGGGGGTTTGCCATGGCCATCCCCTGAGGCTGAGAGGGTGTGACTTCCTCAAAGGTCGCACAGTGTTTTTTATGACTTGGGGGAGATTTGAACCCTGCTCTCCCGGCCTCCTAGTTCAACCACTAGGCCAGGCTGGCTCCCTTAGGCAATCCCCAAAGACTGGCCCTGCCTAGAAAACAATTCAGGGCCAGTGGCGCCTTCAAGGCGAAACTCAGAGCAATTACCAGACTCGAAGGAGAGAGGGAGGATGTCCCAACTAACTCAGTTGGATAAGGCTTCCCCACAGATTCCTTCATAGGAGATGGTGGCCTGGATGGTCGACTTCAGGGGGCCTAGCTCCCACCAACCCACCCACCCCCAGCTATGCCAATATTAGGAGAAGGTCCCTTTAATTTGGAACAGCCCTTGCCTCCACGTCCCCACCTCAACAGGGTGACCGCACATCCTCCTCCTTTTCCAGGACACGTCCTCCATTTCAGCCTTCTATCCAGGAGGAATTCCAAAACGTCCTCCATTCTGATCATGGTTGAGAAGCATGCATTTATATTTATGGGAGGGGGGATGTTTTTAGCTTTTACTTTCTGTCCAGGAGGCATTCCCAAATACCCTTCATTTTGAACATGGCTAAGAAGCATAGATGTACATTTTCTAGGAAGCATGCAGGGGTAGCTGTGTTGACAAACAAAAATCCATCAGTGATACCTTTGTTGGGCAACCGAAATGTACACTATTGTTATTTTAAGGGGGGAGAGGGTAACATTTGGGATTATTGTATATTGTTATTTTACTATGTATTGGACTGTTTTACTGTAAGCCGCTTTGGTCCTAGTCGGAGTAGGCGGGATATAAATAAAAGTTGTTGTTCTTGTTATTATTATTATTATTATTATTATTATACTGGTTGCAAGCTTTCGAAACTCCATGAGCTTCTTCTTCAGGCAAGATGTTACAAACCAAACAAGGGGGGGGGGACACACAATTGGAGATGTGAGTCAGATGTCTGCATGTTGTTCCAGTCCTTAGCATAGATGTTGTGTTGGGGATGATATATTTTCTAGAAGTGCTTTTTTGCAGCTTTCCCTTGGCCACGTCCTCCATTTATTATCCTGGGAGGTCCTCCATTTTGCGGGGCCTAGTCCTCCTTTGCGATGGGGGGGAAGAGGAGAAAGGCTCTGTTTGGGAGGGATTGCGCTGTCTCTTTAAGGAGCTGCAGGAGGGCCTCGGGGGCGCGCTGGGGCGCGGGCACGAGGTCTGGCTGGACGTGTGTGAGCTGCACATCCCTTCTCTCTCTCTTTCTGCCAAGAGGACGGGGAGGTTTGGGCCCTGGGGAGGGGAGGAGCTTCGCCTCCCCTTCCAGCCTTCCCTTCCCGGGCAGGTCACTCCAAGCCCGCGCCTTCGGAACCAGCCGCCTCACCCCGATCGCCGCCTGTTTTTCTTCCCCATTTTGCCCTCCTTCTTTCCAGCTTGCCCTCCACTCCCCGCACATGCAGCCCCGGAGCCCTTGGCAGTGCCTCTCACTCCCCCAGCCCAGCCCGGCTCCTGGTGGATTTCAAACTCCCAGCCGTCTTCATCATCATCATCATCATTTTTTAAAACATTGACCTATACATATATTTTGTGTTCTTTAAAAAACAGACTTCTCGCAGCCTCGATGGAATCATAATCATAATCCTCGTCCTGCATAGATCTGATATTTCCCCTCCCATTTTAAAAAAATCTATCTATATCTATATATCTCTCAAAGAACACCTCCGTCTCGGTGGGGCCCGAGGATCAGAGGACGGCCGAGCCCCTTCTTCCTTCCTTCCTCCCCGCAATGGATTCCTTCAAAAGTGGGATGAATTTGGAAAGGCTTCCGGACACTTTGAGGGCTCCGCCGCCTTCCCACGAGATGGCCTCCAGCTTCCATTTGCAGCGGCCTGCCGAAGCCAGGGAACCGCTGGAGAACTCGGCCAGCGAGTCCTCCGACACCGAAGCCCCAGGTATTCCTTCTCGGTATTGCTGTACTTGTTGTTGTTGTTGTTATAAAGTTTGCAAGAGGGAGGGAAGGGGGAAGGTATTCCCTCCCGGGGGGAAATCCACCCGAGGAGTATTTACGCGAAAATAATAATAATAAAAGCTTTATTTTTACCCCGCCTCTCTGTCAAAAGACAATCGAGGCTGCTTACAGTTAAAAAAAGATCCATACAGTACCCGATATCCCAATTATTCCCTCTCTCCCCTAAAAAAAACAATTAAACACATTAAACATTAAAATAGTAAAATCTGATGAGGGTGGAAGAATGGCGTTGAATTCATTTGCCTTCTGAATGCGGGGTAAAAGAGCCTTGGGGAGATTAAACTTGTCTTTCCGGCGGCAAACAGCAGCGAAAACAAGGGGATTTACTTCTGAGTAGACCTGTCACAGGAGCCCAAACTTTTTTCCATGTACCTTTTTTCCATACCTATTGCTCTCAGTGTGAGAAACTGTGTGTTGTCCCCAAACACAACACACAGTATCTGCAACTCGCTATTTCTTTGAGAGCTTCCATCCAGGCTGCGGTTTTGAACAGAAAAGTTTCTGGAATCGGGTCAGCTCTGCTGGGTTTATTTTCCAGTCTGAAAAGCAGCGTACGTGTGTGTGTGTGTGTGTGTGTGTGTGTAAAAAGATCTATTTTTTCAAAAATGCAACAAAACACAAAACCCAGGAAGGTTTTCAAAGTGGGGGATAAAAAGAAAACTCCAGACAAGACAGAAGGTAAATTTCCGGAGGTTTTATTCAGAAAGCCACATGACGTAAAAATTGACTTTGGAGGCAAAATGTCTCCAAAAAGGAAGGGTCTTTTTAAATAAATAAATCACTAAAAGAATGAGGGGGGGATGTTGACTCTAAAAATGCATGTTGACCATAACGCGAAATTCCAAAGTCCATATTGTGGCAATGCCTTCCCTAGGCCAGCCAAAAAGGCCCCTAAATGCCGGTGGGAGGCTGTCTATCCTATGCTTGTAAGTAAATAAAAAATCTTCACTGAGCTCAGGGGAGCTTACTCCCAGGTAAAGGAGCCTGTCCTAAATTTCAGTGCCTTAAATCTGTAGTTTTTCGGGAGACTTTGGGGTGTCTGGCTCAAAGCTAGAGAGTGTCTCCTCTAACGAAGGAAGAGATTCCCTTCTTTTCCCGCACAAGTCAGACTCACAAGATCAAGCCCTAGCTCTTGACTTGGGGTATTATTCAGCTCACTCCCGCCGTAAAACCCTGGGGAAGTTAACCCGCTGGGATTAAGGAAGACCCCAGCCTCGTTGGCTGCCCAGTTGTAACGTGGAGGTCAATGCCTTTCTTCCTCCCAACCACATAAACTATGGGATAGTAACTCCAAATAAACCGAAAAGGGTTATCATGGCTGCCTTCCTTGCTAGGGAGTGAAATCCCAGTTTTAGAGGCAGTCCAGGCTCCTCGGAAGAAAGTTCCAACGAGTTAGTAAAGATGTGTGTGTGTGTTGTGTGCCTTCAGGTTGTTTCTAGTTTATGCCCACCCTTGGGTTTTTGTTGGCAAGATGGGTTCAGAGGAGATTTTCCCTTGCCTTCCCTCTGAGGCTGAGAGTGTGTGACTTGCACAGGGACACCCAGTGGGTTTCCACCGTCGAACAAGGATCGGAACTCTCCAGAGTGCGAATCCAAACTCAAACCACTACTTGCTCTCCCGGGGAAATGTCCATAGGCCTTAGCAGCATTTTTCCAGTGGAGCTGGCAGTGGGTTCCAGTCCTAGCCCCTCTGGGTTCCTATAGAATCCAACGCCACAGTCCTAATAGCCACTTACTCTCTAGTAAGTGCCATTGCAATAGGGAGGAGTTGCATCTGAGAGCCAGGGTGGTGTAGTGCTTTGAGCGTTGGACTAGGACTCTGGAGACCAGGATTTCAATCCCTACTCAGCCATGGAAAGCCATTGGGTGACCCTGGGCAAGTCCCACTCTCTCAGCCTCAGAGGACGGCAATGGCAAACCCTCCTCCGAGGAAACGAACAAGAAAACTCCGCAATAGGGTCGCCAAAAGTAAAAAATATGACTTGGAGGCACACAGCAACAAGGCATGCAATGGAGTGGTGCTTCTGATGAGATTTCCTACCTCTCAGAAGACCTCATTGAGCTCTCAGGAGGGCAGGAAAAGGCTAGTGGCTTGCTTAACTTATTCCCACAAGAGAGTGAGAAAACAAAGTGTGTGAGAGAAAGAGAGAGAGAAGGAAGGGGACCTCTCTCACACACATACAAGAGCGGCATTGAGTAATATATACAAAGAGAGAGAGAGAGAGATATAATACTTCTATATCGACCGATCGCTATAGTCTCCTGAGCCGTGAGGACTGAGTGATATCTGTCCATGCTATTTATTGAGCGTAAACTGAGCAGAGGAAGAAAAAGAGGGAAAGTTGAGCTTTGTAAGAAGTGATAGTAATATTTCCAGTAACATATAATATACAGTAACACAGTAATATATAGTATGTAATATACATTAATACGGACTATAACAGTACTCGGCCCTGGGGTTGGAGTTCCTCCAGGAGAAATCCCTGCCCTGGACAGGCGTCCTCCTTTTCTAGGACACGTCCCACATTCCAACCTATAGTCCAGGAGGAACTCCCCGATGTCCTCCATTCCGAGCAGGACTAGGAAGCGTGAATGTATATTTATAGGAGCATATAGCTCCTTTGCGAGGAGGCCGCGTGGAGGTCCCCGGGCCTGGCTTCAATGGCGGCGGCAAGGAGAAGGGGAGATCGCTCCCTCCGGAGGCCGGGGCACCCCTCGACCCATGCCCAGGCCCTTTCACTCCTGGCAAGTGGGAAAATGGGCCCGGGCCAAGTAAAGCCAATGGGGGTTTGGGTTGCAAACTGCATCGGAGGCCCTGAGGAAGAAGACAGGCCGCTTCTTCCTTCTTCTCCAGCTCCTTCTCTATCTCCTTGAATGGAAAAGGGGAAAGGAAAAAGGAAAAAGTGAGGGGAGGAATCCGAGGCAAAGGGCGCAGTCCTCTGAATGGAGGAAGGTTGGGCTGAGGAGGACGAAATATGTATCTATGTATAGTATGTATATACTATATGTGTGTTAGAAATCAGAAGATGGCCATGGCAAACCCCCTCTGAAGAAACTTGCCAAGGACACCCCATTATAGATTCGCCTTAGGGTCGCCATAAATCGGAAACGACTTCAGGGCACACAGCAACAAAGTATAGTATGTAAAAAAAAGTGTGTGCGCGTGCGTATCTGCATACACACATATCACAAAACGCTACACTAAGCTGGCTCTAGACATTGGATGTCTCTACAGCCAGCTTGGTGTAATGTTTTGAATCTAAGGGACCAGGGTTCAAATCCCCCGTTTAACTAGGGAAACCCCCTGGGTGAGAGTCACCCGCTCTCAGCCTCCGAGGAAGACATCCTGTCTATGCTACGTATGTATTAGAAGCGTACTCTCTCTCAGCAAATCTTGCCACGGAAATCAGAATAGGCCTCAAGGCGCAGAACAACAAATAATATAATTTGTCCCTGTCCACAGCACACAGTATATATTACACACGCAGGCATATATATAAAATAAACATACTGTACAACCATAGTTTTTTGTGGGTTTTTCGGGCTTTGTGGCTATGTTCTATAAGAGTCTTATAGAACATGGCCACATAGTCCGGAAAAACCCACAAAAACTATGGATGCTGGCCATGAAAGCCTTCGACTTCACAAACATATAACTCTTTCTCTGCATGTATGTATATCTGTGTGTGTGTGTGTGTAAATTTATATACGCATATATGTTAATGTGTGTGTGTGTGTGTTATTGCTGTGTATTTCCTGAAACTTGGTAAAAATATCAACAGGGTTTTCTGGGACTGAGAGTGTGTGACTTGCCCAAGGTCATCCAGTGGGTTTCCACAGCCGAGTGGGGATTTGAACCTTGGTCTCAGAATTGTAGTCCAAAGCTGTCTGTCTGTCTGTCTGTCTGTCTCTCTCTCTCTCTCTCTCTCTCTCTCTCTCACACACACACACACACACACAGAGTGTGTGTGTGTATATATATAGATAGATAGAGAGAGAGAGAGAGAGAGAGAGAGAGAGAGAGAGAGATGTCTTCTGGCCTTCCTCGAGATCCTGTGTTTTGCTCTGGAGGGAAGACCTTTTCTCGCCTTCCTTCCTTCCCTTTTGGGCAAGCCTTGAAGGAAGTGGGCCTTCCTCTGCATCCGCACCCAATTGTCCGGCTTCGAAATCCTTTTCCTCGATGGTTTGGGCCCTGTCTTTGTGTGTCTTGGAGAGAGGCTGGCAGGGCTGGAAATGGTGCCTGGGCATCATCCCCAAGGAAGAATCCCCTCCTCCTCCTCCTTCTCTTCTTCTCCTTCTCCTCCTCCTCCCTTTTAACGAGGCTGCTGTGTTCCAGGCCTTGTTTGCTTTGCAAACCGCTTACTGGAAAGCGTGGCCGTCGGAGCGGCAATCTGGCCATTTCCCACTTTGGGGTTTCCATTTCACCGTTTGAACTCGCTCCTGGTTTGCTTTCAGAGCTCCCAGATAAGCCCAGAAGGAACTTCTGGAGGAGAAAAACAAAACAAAAAAGGATTGTGTATGTGTGAGAAAGAGAGAGAGAGTGAAGGAAGACAGCTTAAAACCGGTCCCTTAAAAGGGATGAGGTTGGAGAGATATTGC
The DNA here is from genome assembly GCF_019175285.1 of Sceloporus undulatus. Lineage (NCBI taxonomy): Eukaryota > Metazoa > Chordata > Lepidosauria > Squamata > Phrynosomatidae > Sceloporus > Sceloporus undulatus. Next base: position 98,479,376 of record NC_056523.1, read on the forward strand.
TCCTTCATCTGGGATTTCGAATACAGAGCAAGGGCGATCATAGAAAATAAGGCCTCGAAATTGCCTTTTCTGGGGAGTGAGCTTCGTAGCAGATTTAAACATACAAAGCAAAGGGAATCGAGTCTTCTTTGCTCGCTCCTTTCAAGCGAATAGTTTTTCTTGTTTTCGTATTTTGCATTTTCGCGGGGTAAACGGACACACACAACTTCTCTGTATAAAGAGGGGCAGGCTTTCTCTTTCTTTGTACATAGTTCTTGATCCGGGAAAAGTTCAAGCGTTTGAAATCTCCTCGGGTTTCAGTAGCAAGTCAATCGACGCCCTTTAATTTCCATCAGTGAAATGAATGGCTCGGAAGAGTTTGATTTTCTGGAGAGATCCCTATGCTTCGGATGTTTTGTTCTACATAAATATTGCTGTGGTTCATAACCTCTGGAGACGCGGGTTCAGCTATATACTTGGCCATGCCCACAGAAATACAAAGGCGGTAATCCCAAGCAAAAACCCTAGAAATGTTGATTTATAGTAATAATGTTAAATCGCATGATGGGGACAGGAAAAAAAACCTGGTCCGAAATCCCTCTGTCTCTGCCCCACAATGATACTCTATGGCCGAGAAGCACCAGTCCTGTGTTTTATTTCTCCCAAGGTAAAGCCATTTATTTTTGTTGCTTTAAAAATGCGAAATAAAAGGGGAGGGTGCTGCTCCTGGAGGCAGCCTGGTGCCTGGGGACTATATATCCCGCTTTAAATGGGGGATTTGCATGTGGACTCCCCAGGGCATATTAGGAAAGACCTGATCAGAGCCTGGTTGCAAGCCTTGGTTGGAGCAAATCGGGGCGGCTGGGCAAGAAGGAAATGTTCTGGGTTCATCACGATTAATTGATGGCCCAGTTCTGAACTTTTCTCTTCGGAAGGGAGTGCTTCCCTCCTTCTGGTTCTAAATAATGCGTTAGGAATTGGGTTGTGCCATGAATGGCTCCAGTGGCGCTTATACAAGAAATAATAAGTAGAGAAGATTTGGAATGGCTGTTCCTCCAAGCATTGCTAAGGAAAGCATTCCTAAGGAGTAGATCCCATTGGGGCTGGCAAGGTTTACTCTGGAGTAAACACGAAAAGGCTCGATCCCAGATCCCAGATCTATCAGGATTTCTGCCTAAAGTTATGAGTACCCGCCCTCCAGTCGGACTGAATCAGAGAAGCTCAGGGAGGCGTCCTCGTTAAGACTCCCATCTAAATTTATTTTGAATACCTGAAAGGACATTGGTTGCCAACGCCATCACTTGTCCTCCTAAAACAAGGGAAAATACACCTTCGTATCATTGAGATCTTCTCAGCTAAAAAGGGAAAGGTGTACGCGGGGAGTCATCGGCTGCCCAATTTAGTCCAATGCAGCCGGGTGAAAAATAATAAGAATAATGATCCAAAACACACTGCAGAAACAATCCAGTTTGAGACTATTTTAATTGCCTTGGCTCAGTGCTAGGGAATCCTGGGCATTTTCGTTCATTGTGGCATCAGAGCTCTCTGACAGCGAAGGCTAAATGGCTCACAAAACTACAGTCCCCAGAATCCCCAAGGAAATTAAAGCTGCCTCAGACTGGATTATTTCTCCCGTATGTTTTGGACCAAGAACTCGGAAACATGCCCATTTGAGACTCTCAAAATATGCCAGCCCACAAAGCCACTGATCATGCTGGCAGCCGTGGGCAGAGGCATTCTGGGAGTTGTAGTCCAAAAAAATCTAACTCTTCCAGAATTTAGAAATGTCCACAGGATTACACTTTAAAAACCCCATTGGTGGCCAATGTTTCGCCAAGGAAATTGTTAGGGTTTCCAAGTGATTTAGCCCTGCCAGGATCTGGTCCTGGAAACTTTTCTTCTTTTACTTAATGTATTTGTTGATAATCTCGTCCATGTCTACTCAGAAGTAAGCCCCAAAATTGAGTGTGGTTGACCACTGCTAGTAAAATGCAATGTGGATTGAAGGCATAGGCCTTTACCAAAAGAACCGGATAGAGGTTGTTGCCATAAACATTATAAATCAATGTTAGGCTTTGCGGAGGGCTTTTGTATACCAGTCAGTGCACATATCTTCCATTTTCGAAAGGGAAAAGAATTCAAACATGAATGCATCTTCTAAAAGTTTAGGTAGGAGTCGGAATTAAAGGACTGTTGTTTTATTCCGTCCCCTGTTGCTGTCAGGACTTTTACACAAATGGAAAAAAAAACAATTGGCCAAGTGTTAGAAATCCAAAATCCCAACGTAATCACTAATTATTTTTTTATTCCGGTTTTATGAAAAGCCCCATTCTTCGGATGCTTAGCAGCGAAGCCCGAGGGGAGTATACTTTCTTCTGATGCTGGTTGTTTTACCCTCTGACACGATAAGCAAATGTCCAGAGACAACAACACAGATCCATCAGGGAATTTCTCAAAGATCCGTCTGAGGAACTAGTCTGAGGTCTACATTAGCTTTCAACTTCTTTCTTTCAGTTAGTCTCAAAGGTGCTACGAGATCCCTTTGCACAGGGAACTTGTCGTAGAAACACCCACGACATCGAGACAACTTGTAAATCAAGTTTTCTGCCTTTAAAAAAGAGGAAAGCCCCAAATCCTCTCCGTAAACATGCCATCTATTAAAACAGCATCGTCATTTTCATCATCATCATCATGTAGACTGTGTATTTATTTATTTTCAAAAGAATCTTCTGCATAGACTAAAACCAGGCTATGTCAAATTCTGGATTTGTTTGTAATGGAAAATCTTCCCTCCTGGGTTGTGTTTGGCAAGACTTTTTGCACCAAAACACAGTGCAGAAATAATCCAGTCTGACACCGCTTCAACTGCCCTGGCTCAATGCTAGGGAATCCTGAGAATTGTAGTTTATTGTGCTCTCCGACAGAGAAGTCAAAACATGTCCGACAAAACTACAATTCCCTAGGATTCCCCAGCACTGAGCCAGGGCAGTTCAAGCGGCCTCAAACTGGATTATTTCTGCAGTGTGTTTCGGACCTTATAGTCCAATCTCTCTGTGCTGGAGAAAAAAGAGCGCCATCAGATTAATAATTCAGATTATTGCCTCCGAAGGCGGGCTGGTTGGGTTGAGCAGAGCCAAAGGAGAAGCACTAAGGGTTTGGGGCCTTGATTCAAAGGGTTGTTGTTGCTGGGGGTTTTCCCTGATTTTCCTTTTTAAAAATTCTCCTGATGCGACTTTCTCTCTCTCTCTCTCTCTCTCTCTCTCTCTCTCTCTCTCTGCTTGGCCCCTTCTTCCCTTTTGGTTGCCTCCAGAAAAGGAGCGAGGCGGCGTCCAGAAAAGCGACGACGGCGGCAACGCGGACGATCCAGCCAAGAAAAAGAAGCAGCGCCGGCAAAGGACTCACTTTACCAGCCAGCAGCTCCAGGAGCTGGAGGCCACTTTCCAGAGGAACCGCTACCCAGACATGAGCATGCGGGAGGAGATCGCCGTCTGGACCAACCTCACCGAGCCCCGGGTCCGGGTGAGCCGAGGGCCCCTTCCAAGGCAGCCCCACCGACCCCTCCCTTGGGTGGGGGCTCTTGCCTTGTAGGGACAGGAACCATCCCCCGGGAACTAGCCTTTGTCTATGGGAAGTCAATTGCAAGTTGGTCTCAAAGGGGTCGCAAGATCTCTCTACAACAGCAGCCACAAGACTGGAAAGAAGACAGCAAGAAAAACGGCAGCCCGAAAGGTCAAGAAAGGGTTGCTGTTGTTGCTGTTGTTGTTGTGTGACTTCAGGGGCAAGGGTGTAGAGAGATCTTGTAGAACTTGCCACTTCACTGCCACGCACAAAGGCTAGTTTCCAATGCCTTTGTTCACAAACGACCAGCGTTCAGCCTGGACTTGCCACTTCATTATCCTACACAAAGGATTTTGAATTTGAATTGACATTCTGACACACCAAGGGTATATACAGGTCTGTCTCTGGCTTTCCACTCGCCAAATGCATCTGAGGTAGTAGACCGATTTCTTTCTTACAGTGAGTCTCAAAGGTATCATTAGATCTCTCTACATACTGATTCTACAGACTAACACGGAATTCGAGGACAAGATCACCCCACATCATAATTATAATGTGGGGGGATCTTGTCCTCGAATTCAAAGATATAGCCATGTTAGTCTCTAGAATCAGTATGTAGAGATATCTTGTATAAATACATTATAATTATAATTAATGTAGGGTGATCTTGTCCTCGAATTCAAAGATATAGTTATAATATTACATTTATATTATATTATAAAATATAAAACTATATTATAATTATAATTATTTCTTGGCCGCCTTCCCCATGGATCAAGGCAGGTGCAACAACAGGCCAACAAATATGCATCAGTTAAGACTACAAGTTCAAAAATACATCTGTTTAAAAGAACCAATAGGACACAGCACACATTTAAAATTCATCGTTGACATTTTACAATTTTAAAAATCACTTGGATAGACCCACTGGAAGAGATTACTAGTTTTCTAAGTCTAGAGACGCTGTACTTCTATTGATGCACCCTAGAATCACATTGGCTCTTTTAGCTGCCACATCACACTGTTGACTCGTGTTAGGCTTGTGGTCTTCTAAGGTCCTATAGCGCGATCGTTCCTCTTGAGCGGCTACGTGTTTCTGGGATTTGCAGTTGAGGGAGAGGGCATTGAGAAGTCTCAGCCAGGGAGCTCTTAGGCATGACTGAACCACAAAAGCCAAAATGCCACAGGAGGCAGCCATAGCAGTAAAAGTGGAATAACAGCACGTACGAATATAGTCGTTTCCGATTTAGGGCGACCGTATCATTGGATTTTCTGGGGCCGAGAGTGTGTGACTCGCCCAAGATCCTTCCTCTCTTAAAGTAGATCCCCCGAAAGTCCTTCTAGGAAGGAGAAAGGCTCTTTTAAGAAGGTAGGGACGCCCTCGCCATGTCTGGAAACAACTGGGATAATTCTCTGAGTGTGTGGTTTTTTTACATTCGTCCCCTTTCCCCTTCCACTGCATAATAATAATAATAATAATAATAATAATAATAATAATAATAATAATAATAATAATTTTTGTAGGGAGAGGGTCTCCAGCCATTGTCCTTGTGGCTTGGGAAAAACAGGACTTGGCCAGGAAAGGCATCTTTCAAGGATTTACTGTTCTCCCCTGGATTAATTAAATGCAGCCATTTAATACCAAGCAGGAAATCTCTTTTCTCTTCGGGCGATTGTTGCGGGGAGGAAAGAGAGAGAAGCAAGGGGGGGTGCCAGCATCCGGATAACGAGGTTTCCTAAAAGCCTTCTGCCCCCTTCCTCTCTGGCTGGGGCTCTCGAAAAGAAACAAAAAATTAATGTAAACGCCAAGGGAAGGAGAGCCTTTCCCTTGCTTTTCTCCGATCAAAGGGGTGTCCAATTTTGGCATTCTTTTCGTGAAAGAGTCGCCTAGATCTGGCTTCGAAATGGGAAGCGCAGAGAGAAATGATTAGGTTGCAATCCGATTGCTAACCCCCCCAAGAGGAGACCCATTGAATCCATGAGGTTTACACGAGGTTTGCCCCCAGTCATGGATTCAGTGGGGCTACTCAGTTGGCTTTAGGATTCTGACCTTGAGGGTTGTGGAGAAAAGACAGGAAATAACCAGATGAGGCCAAGATTATGGCTTGACAAGATTAGGAGATTGCTCTCTTTTCCATTTGGTCTGGAGGCGTTGTGGGTTTGTGACCAAAACTTCCAAAATCCCCAGCCAGCACAGCCAGGAGCCATATGGCTGGAAAGTCCTGGGAGCTGTGAATTGGAAAAGTAAAATTTCGAAGAACTGGGATGAATATCCCTATGTGAATGTCTCTATATAAAGCTATAGGAGAAAAAAGAACTTGCAAAAGAAGAAGCATTTTTTGTAGCCAGGGCAGGTTTTATTTACGTGTTGTACTGCAGTATGGAAATCGTGCGGAAAAGTTTAATGAGGGTTTTTTATTTAATTTTTTTTTAATCCTGTTATTTGATAAGGAGGTGACTCCCATTCTGGAGCCCGGCCCAAAATACTGCCGCTGTTGTGCGCCTTCCAAGTTATTTCTGATTTATGGCGACCCAATCTCTGGGTTTTCTTGGCAGAATTTGTTAAGATCGGGTTTGCCATTGCCTTCCTCTGAGGCTGAGAGAGTGTGGCTTGCCCAAAGTCACCCAGTAGGTCTCCATGGCCTAGCGGGGATTCGAACCCAGGTCTCTCTCAGGGTCCTAGTTCAATACCGAAACCATTATTCCACGCTTGGTCTCTAAAACACTGAGCACGATCCACTCAAAAAGCAAAAGCCCCTCAAAGGCCGAAGCCCTTTGCAAGCGAGAATCCGAAACAGATCGGAGGGATTTAATCGCAAGGAACAATGCAGCCCATTGGACCGAAAGTCCTACTAAATTCAGCAGCTTTATTAATGCTTTCCTCTGCGTGAGTTCCGTAGGATGCATGGGGATTTCTTCCGAGTAAATGTGCGGCCAAATATATGGTTCTCGCAGAGAAGTGAATCTTCTAAATTCTTCTAAATAAACCCAACGGAGGATCGAGCTCTCAGGTTGGTTGTAGGTGCCCTTTTGTTGCTGCCTCGATTCATGGCAACCTTTTCATGGGGTTTTCTTGGCAAGATTTCTTCAGAAGAAGTTTGCTTCTGAATATAGCCAGCAAGCTCTGGCATTCCTTGGCAGCTGGATCTGGTGCCTTTCCGGGTGTTTAGACCGACCTCCTGCCCTTTCTTTGCATGGAAGGGAAACTAAGCCAAATGAATGGTACTTTGGGTTTAGGAAGTTTGTGTTCATAAGTGTGTAAGAGAGGCTGTGGAAAGAGAAAGAGAAGCGATGGTGTAATAGTTTGAGCATTAGACTATGGCTCTGGAGATCAGGGTCATGGAAACCCACTGGGTGACCTTGGGAGAGTCACACACTCTCAGCCTCAGAAAGCCGCCATAAGTCTTAGGGTCGCCATAAATCGACTGGAAGGCACACAACAACGCGAGAGACAGTGAGACCTCAAATTCGCTAATAACAGCAAGGAAACCTGTATTAGGTTGTGCTTCTTGGAGAGATTTATTTTATTTTATTCTGGTCATTGCTTTTAGCAGTCCCCCCCCCAACCCTTTGCCCCTAGATATTGTGGACTACAACTCCCATCAGTCTTAGCTCAAGCAGCCAATGCTTAGAGAAGCTGGGAGCTGAAAGTCTAAAACAGAGGTTCCCAACCTTTTTTTTTAAAGCCCCACACCGCCAGGAAATGTTTGACTGATGTTCGCACTCTCTACAAAAGTAATAGCAGATTTGAAGAGGAGGAAGTCTAGTTTCTAATTTTGGGACCGCAAATTGAACCACATACAATATTGAGGGTGAACTATTTAAAAAAAAACATGTTTAACTCAGTGCATAAAATGCATATCTAAATTGAGCAATTAGATTCTAAATCATTCGGAAAAAACACTGAGAAAAAATTAAGGGGGAAAAATTACTCCAAGGCCACAAGCCACTCTTTGTCGCAGCCCCCGAAACTCCATTTCGCTCCTTCTTCTGCTGCTTCTGGAAGTTCTAGTCAACCCCGGGTTGGGAACCCAAGACGTCTGGAGAAGCCAGTCCTTTAAGAAAGCCGTCATTGTTCGCACCAAAAAGAATGGCTGCAACCGCCATAGGAATCCGACTGGAATGGATTCAACACAAAATGCCCAAGAAACCTTCAGGTTTAATCTCCGGGGCTTTTATTTTCTACCAGTTTCTAATCCAGCAAATTTACAGCCCAACTCCAGGCTAAATAAATTCTCCTGGAACCCAATGAGCTTCTAGGCCAGGCCAGAGTGACAGTCACCTTCGTTTCGGGCTTTAAATAGGATTAGTATTGTGGACCGTTGTCTAACTGTGGCCAAATAAATAAACACGGTTTCTCTCCCAGGGCAATTAAATGGAAGTGGGTTTTCCATGCAATCCAGGGTAAAGGTGAATGTGGGACTTCAACACCCATCAATACCGGTGGCTGGATCCCATGGGAGTTGGGGTCCGACAAAGCACCCCTTGGAGAAGGCTGGCGAAGCGGGTCTCCTTCTGAGGCTGCGGCCACACTGCCGAAACAATCCCTGTTGACACCACTTGAACTGCCATGGTTCAGAACGCTATGAAATTCTGGAATTTTTAGTTTTGTGAGATATTTCGCCTCCTCTGTCGGAGAGCTCCGGTGCCGCCACAAACTGCAAATCCCAGAATTCCATAGCATTGAGCCATGGCGGTTCGAGTGGTGTCAAAAGGGATTCTTTTTGCAGTGAGGGCCGACTCCGATTCTTTTGCAAATGCTGGGCCCGCTTCCGTTTCCTTGCTTGCTTGCATGTTTGTTTAAAGTAGTCCAACGGCAGAAAATGACCTGCGGTAGGGGAAGGATTAGTATTTTATTGGGCTTTCCTCTTTGCTTGTTTCTGCCTTGGAGAGTTTTGGTTTATTGGACTGGTTGGGGGGGGGGGAGATCTCTCTCCTCCCCTTTCTCTTCTTCCCTGCTCCCTCTTTCTTTTTCTGTGTTGTGTTTTTAGCTAGAAAAACTGGGTGCATTTAATCCTTGCTAAAGGGAGGTCGCTGGAAGAATTACAAGGCGTCCGAGTTAAGATGGGGGGGGGGGGGGGGGTAGAGATGGGTCCTTCTGTGTGGCACCTTCCTCAAGCCCCTTCATAAACTAAAAAAGCCCCTCGATTTCCCTCCTTCATTGGTGCAAGGCCCGAGGAGGGGGCTTAGCATGGACTATTTGGACTAAACTCAGTTGCAAGACGGCATCAGAGTAGTTTGCAAGACCTGAGCAGGACAGTGGGTGACTGAGGTCCCAAACACACAGCAGAAATAATCCAGTTTGAGACAGCTTTAACTGCCCCGGCTCATTTCTAGGGAATCCTGGGAGTTTATCACAAGGGAGGAATTTCTCTTAATTTCGAATGAAAAGAAAGTGGGGCCAGAACGCATTCACGTGAATTCACTAGTTCAGTAAATTTACGTGAATTTGAATTGCGTTGGAACTGACTTCCTATTGCCCCAAAATAGCTTGCTGTTGCCCAAAAGGAAAGTATGTGTGATCACCTCTCACGCAATGACGTAGTTTAAGGTGGTGCTGGAGTTCTCTGACAGAGAAAGCTAAATGTCCCACAACACTATATTTCCCAGGATCCCCTAGCCAGTACTGACCTAGGGCAGTTAAAGCGGTCTCAAACGGGATTATTTCTGCAGTGTGTTTTGGACCTGAGACTCTCAGAGGTTTCTAATTCATGTGAGCATTGTGTGCCTTCAAGGCACTTTCCGGTTTATGTACACTAGCATCCAATGATATCTTTCTGGGACCAACCACAAGGCATTATATTTATATTTATATTGTATTCCTGTTTTGTGAGTTTTGGATGCTAGTGCACTTTGCTATATGACCAACAGGGCTTGATATGTTTCCAGCTTGTGGAGAACCTTTCACGGGATTTTCTTGGCAAGGTTGGTTTAGAGGCGGCTTGCCTTTCTCTGAGGCTGAGAGTGTGTGACTTGCCCAAGTTTACCCAGCGGGTGAGTAGAGATTACAGTCCTGGTCTCCAGAATCATAGTACAGCCCTCAAACCACTGCACCAGGCTGGTTCTCCCTCCCATTCATAGGGTCGCCATCAATGAAGAATAGATCCATTTAAATCCGTAGGTTTTACATCAGTGTTGCACTGCCCTCCAGATGTTGATTCAGCGGGCTTAACTCTAGTCGCGATTAACAAACTAATTTAAGGCTTGGGTTGTTGTTGTTGTTGTTTTAAAAAATGTTGGATATGATGGTTTTGGTTTTGGTGTGCAAAGGGGGCTTCCAAGTCGGATAGTGTCCTCTCGTCCTCCTTCATTTCTCTAGGCTTAAAGGGATACCTTGGACTGGGCCCACTCACGGTAACCAGATGTCCTCACCCCAAAATGGAGGGCCTTCAATAAAAATGGAGGACGTGGCCAAAGGAAAGCTTAAAAACACCCACATAAATGTAAAGCCATGCTTCTTCGTCATGCTCAAAATGGAAGACATTTTGGGATTCCTCCTGGACACAAGGCGGAAATCTAGGGCGTGTCCTGGAAAAGGAGGACCTCTGGTCACCCTGGACCTAATCTGTCCCAAAGGAGGGACCTAGGAAGGAAAGAAGGAAGGAAGGAAACCAGCTGATGGCTTTTTCGGCCTTACAAATAAATGGGGTGGGATCAAAAAACGAACTGGCTTAGAAATAGCTCTCCCAGAGCCAGACAACCCGAGGGGTTCAATATTTCTTTCAAAACCCCAATCAGGTGAGCTTCGGATGGGACGCCTCCCAGATCTTGAGTTCAATTGGAGTTATTCCTGCCTCTTATTCCTGACTCTTTCTGGGTAGGATTCAAAGCAGGGCAGAAATTGAACGAAGGATTTCGGCCAGTTTAAAGAATAAACCTGGGGTTTATTTATAGTTACCTCTATAGTAACTACAAAGTAGCTTTGGGAGACTACAGGGTGACCAGATGTCCCAACCACCAAGGAGGAGCAGGCACCACAAAATGTAGGACATTATAAGAAAAAAAAAAATTAGGACATAAGCAAAGAAAACTAAAACCATTCCCATACATGTAAATTCATGATTCTTGGTCCTGCTCAAAATGGAGGACGTTTTGGAATTCCTCCTGGACAGAAGGATGAAATGTAGGACTTGTACTGAAAGAAGGAGGACGCCTGGTCACCCTGGGAGGCAACTCCCGCGTTAGATTTTGAGGAAAAAGTATATTCGGATAAAAGTGGCTTGTTTTGTAACGAAGAGAATCGTCTTTCCCCCCTTTCGCATTTATATAGGAAAATGTTCCTACAAGGCTTCCTTCTGAGTAAATCTATCTAGGCACACTTATGGTGAGAATTAATGGGATGCGCTTCTTCCTGTTCATTTATATGTACTGATAATATTTATTTATTCCATTTGTATGCCGCCTTTCTTCCAGAAGGGACCCAAGGCAGATCACAGATAAAAGCATTTAAAAAAAATTACAATAAAATTCAAAGCGGTCAAAATGATGTAAAAACAGCACAAAAGTACATTGAAAAATGTACAAAAATTAAAAGTATGACCAAAACAGCAACTAAGGCATACTTCCTTAGATCGGAGAAGGTGATTTAGGGTGACGACTCCAGCCAAAGTGAAGCAATAATTTCAAGCCCTGCCGATTTTAGCAGAAGGGGTTCTTCATCTCTGCTCCTGCTACAATTAATTTATTAGCATCCTCCAAGGCCCCGATTCCCAATGGGAAGGCCGCTGAGCATCCCAGGACCACGACTGATGCGCCTTTTAAACCCCTCCATCTCCTTCCGATAGTTTCCATAAAATGAATCCCGCCCCTTTTACCCGGGAGTAAATAGAACTGCATTAAATGAAAGTGACTTCCGAGTACAGTAGAGGCTTCCTTGGGGAAAAACGCCGATTCCTCTGTTCCCGATCCTGGACTTTCCTAGATACATTCTTATTTTTCTTCCCCCAGAGGGTCCCTCCAACTCCGGCTCAGTCAATCCCGCCTTAATTTGCTAAGAGGACCTTCCTTTTAAAACGTCTCGAAGCCACCATTAAAACGATTAGTCTCATTTTCAGGAAATTCCTGTCTGGAAGCCCCTTCTGAGAAATGAATGGCTGAGTCTGATTCCCTCGTTTCCTCTTTGGATAGTTCCAGGGGGGATCCTCTCTCCCTCCTCCCCAGTTTCCCTGCCCTTTCCCCCTTCAGTTTCCCCTTTTCCTTCCCCATTCTTCCTGCCTCAGCATCCGCCCTGACCCATAGCCAAGAGGGCTTGGACCACGGACTCCGCTGAACCCGATGGAGGCCGGGGTTCGAATCCTGCTCAGCCATGAAGCTCACTGGGTGACCTTGGGCAATTCACATGCTCTCAGCCTCAGGGGAAAGCAATGGCAAACCTCCTCTGAACACATCTTGTCCAAAAAAAAAACCCTTATTAAAATTATTATTATTATTATTATTATTATTTATATGCCGCCTCTGCCGCAGGATCGGGTCTTAGGCCTTAGGGTAGCCATAAATCGGAAGCGACTTGAAGGCACACAACAACAACAACAAGCTGGAGGCAACTAACCCATACACACATACCTGAGAGTACTCTGAATTCGGTGGGAATGACTTCGGGGTAGACAAGTCTAAAATTAATTATATTGTGGGATTTTCTTGGCAATATTTGCCTTCCTCTGAGGCTGAGAGAGTGTGACTACTTACCCAAAGTCGCCCAGAGGGTTTCCATGGCCGTGGATCGGGGATTCGGACCCTGGTCTCCCAGAGTCCTAGTCCAGCACTATTCTAGGCTTTCTCCTGCCTTTCACCCATGGCTAAGAAAACACAGGGGCTCTTGGGGAGGCTTAGGGCAGAAACCTTGCTCCCTTGGGTTCCAGACCCGAGGCTGCATCCACACACTGCCGCCACAATCCGGTTTGGCACCGCTTGAACTGCCATGGCTCCATGCTATGGAATTCTGGGAATGGTCGTTTCCGGCCGGGTCTGTGCTTGGGGTTATGAGCTGGGCAGCTTTTCCTGTTCGGGGAGCCCTGGCTTTTTATAAAAGGGAACTCAAAACCTTTCCCCTGAAGAGGCATTTCCCGCAAATCTCCCCCCTCCTTTCTGGGTGAGTGGTTTGCGGTGGGTCTCTCCCTCCCCTCCTCTTCCAGCTCCATCAAGCCTCCTTTTCCTTTCCAGCAGCAAAGGGCTGTAAATTCAGAGTACGAAGCGTAAAGGCAGATGCTGCCTTCCGAGCCAAGCAGGCCATCCAGTCATCCATCCATCCCGCGATCAATAAAACGGAGGGGTTTGGTGGGTCCTGTGTTTACCTTAGACTAGGGACTGGGTCGGTTTCCCTCCTGTTAGCAAAGCCTCCTTTGAAGGAGATAAAGCCCACCGCTTTGTGTCCCGTACTGAGAGGAAAGCAGAACAGAAACCAAGTTAACAGTAAATAAAAGGGTCCTGCTCTGGGGCACAGGAGACAGCCGCCCACAAGGCATGGGCCTGGTGGCTTTGTCGATCGGGGATTGTTTCATACTGAAGGGAAGGGGTAAATGAAGGAGAAACAGAGGCTGGAAAGGACCATTCTGAGACTTGTAATTATTATTATTATTATTATTATTATTATTATTATTATTATTATTATTAT
>NC_056523.1:98492532-98509265 GCF_019175285.1 Sceloporus undulatus
CCCGCCTCTCTCTACGGATCGAGGCTGGTTACAATGGCACAGTTAGTACAGTAATACGTAATAAACCCACAATACATAACCCCCTATCCCTACACTATAAGCAAAAGCAATAACAATAAAAATACGAATACTTGTAGCTTTTAAGAAAATAATTTTGGGAATTGCAATTAAAGAAAAAAAAGAATTCTGGGAGTTCTTAACTTTTTTTAAAAAAGAAAGAAACATCAAGGCTGAACCGTTTCAAAACACACTGCAGAAATAATCCGGTTTGAGGCTGCTTTAACTGCCCTGGCTAGGGAATCCTGGGAATGGTAGTCTGTTGTGGCACCAGAGCTCTCTGAGAGAGAAGGCTAAATGTCTTCCCAGTTCCCACAACTCCCTAGCCTTGAGCCGGGGCAGTCGAAACGATCTCAGGCTGGATTATTTCTGCAGTGTGTTTTGGACCACCAAGGCCAGTGCAAAGGGAGGGGGGGCAGGATTCAGAAAGACAGACAAAAATAGCTCCAATATCTCTGCATGCCAGCCGTGGGTCTTCTTGCATCGAGCCCCAGCGACACAAGGCTTGCCAGAGGGATACCATGGACTGAATTCACCTTCTGAAGAGGTGTTTTCTCTGGGACATGTAGGAAAGAGGGGAAACCCAGCCTCTACTCCCCCCTCTACAACCTCCCCCATTCCTACACCCAAAGGCCTACTCAGCCTTGCTCAGGGCTGGTCAGGTATCTTTATCATGGATGGTGGTAGAGAATACCCCAAACAGGCTGGGAGTGGAGATGAAGGTCCAAAACATACTGCAGAAATAAACCAGTTTGAGACCTCTTTAACTGTCCTGGCTCAGTGCTAGGGAATCCTGGGAGTTGTAGTTTATCGTGGCACCAGAGCTCTCTGACAGAGAAGGCTAGAAGTCTCACAAAACCACAGTTCCCAGGATTTCCTAGCACTGAGCCAGGGCAGCTAAAGCAGACTCAAACTGGATTATCTCTTCAGTGTGTTTTGGACTGAAGACCATAACCTGACCTGGACCTTTGTGAGAGATTTGGTTCCATTTGTGTAAGGGAAATAATGTGTTTTTGTCTTGGGGTTTTTTAAAAAAAAATATCAGTCATCCCTTGTACCTAGACTGAGGTTTTCAAAACAAGCACCTACTTCAATATGATTAATGCCCTGATCAATCCATTAAAAGTCTTATTATAGCTGAAAAACCTTCAGTTTGCTTTGCAGCTACCCTGTTACTGCCCCTAGAAACTGGAGGCTGGATCCTAGGAGAGAAATTCTACTCTGTTGACCTTCTTGGTTGACTGCTCAAGCCATTCCTTTTGCAGGTTTGGAGTCAGACAGGGCTCCAGAGGAGGAAAGGGTGAATGGCTTCTCTGGCATAATATTAGAGTACTTTGCCTTCCCATACCCTGCTTTGTTGGAAAGGGCGGAATAACTGAGCAGTATGAATACAGAAGACATTGTCAGCAAAGAAGCTTCCCCCCACCTTTCTTTAGTCCAATAGTCAAGAGACAGTGTTTGTTTGCAGGGGGGGGGGGAATGGTCAAAGATGTTTCCACCTTTTAAAACCTGGTTGGGGAACCTTTGACCCACTAGATTTTTGTACTACAAATCCCAGAAGCCTCAGCTAGGAAGGTCAGACATTGTGGGAACTGTGGTCTAAAACATCTGGAGGGCCAAAGGTACCCTGCATTTGTTTTACAATCTGCTTTATTACCAAATTCGAGTAGCAACAGCTTGATTCATGGAGTGGGCAATTTATAATCCCCATGTTGGCTAGGACTGTTGGGAGTTGTAGTTCAACTATACCTGGAGGGACACAGGTTGGTTTCACTGCCTGACTTGCTAGCACAAATTGGGCAGAAAGAAGGCAGTGAAATAGTTAAACAGGACTGAGAAACCACCAGTAACACAAGGTTAACCTACTTATCTGTAGTAATGAAAACCCCTTCAAAGTCCACTGAATGTTATATGGATAAAACCAAACAAAACTAATGTTACATAGTGGGATGAGTATTGGACTTTGACTCAGGGAGATCAAGGTTCAAATCCCACTCAGCCATGGAAACCCACTGGGTGACCTTAGGCAAAACACATTCTCTCAGCCTTAGATGTAGGCAATGGCAAGCCTCCATGGAATGAATCCTACCAAGAAAACTCTAGGAGTTGTGGTTGACCTGAAGACCCCTAACAACAAACAACAACAGCAACAACATCACCTTATTGAGGATTAGGCCATTTCCCTCCTCCTAATTTCCTTAATCTGCCCTGTAGACATAATACAGTTTGACACCCGTTTAACTGCCATGGCTCAATGCTATGGGATTCTGGGATTTGTAGTTTTGTGGGATATTTAGCCTTCGCTCTCAAGCACCCTGGTGCCCCAACAAACTACAAATCCCATAGGATTCCATAGGATAGAGCCATGTCAGTTAAAGCTGTGAAACTGCATTATTTCTGCAGTACAGATGCAGCCTAAAAGTCTCCAATAGTCAAGTCTTAGCCTAGAATCCGTCTATAACCGCTATAACCAAAGTATTTGTTGTTGTTAACTGCTGTTAAGTTGACTTTGAACTACGGCAACCCAAAGAACATGAGACAGACATTTGGTTGTCAACAGCCCCTCTCAGTCTTCCAAACTCAGGGCATCCTTGAACCTTGAGGAAAAGAAAGGAGTTAAGCCACTGTGTTAAGTAGGGGAGGCTGTTATGTAGCTTCAAGCCTCCATCTGTCGAGGATGCTTTGATTTAGATTTCCTGCATGGGGTTGGACTGGATGGCCCTTGCAGCCTCTTCCAACTCTATGATTCTGACCTAATGGGGTTTCCTTGGCAAGATTTGTTCAGAGGAGGTCTGCCATTATCTCTCTCTGAGGTTGTGATTTCCCCAAGGTCAACTAGTGGTTTTCTGTGGCTGAAGGGAGATTTGAACCCTGGTCTCCAGAGTGATAGTCCAATACTCAAACTGCATTGGCTCTCTGAGTCCATCCACCTGGGATGTGGTCTTCCTTTCCTTACTGCCTTCTACCTTGCCACAAATGCTTTTGATAATTTTAAAGCAGATGACGAAGAGTAGAAATAGTCTAAGATTTCCCATTCTTTGGAGCAATCATTGATCAAAAGGAAGGTTGCAGTCATCAGAAGAAGACTAGGACTAGGGTCATCATGGGTCAAGGTTGATGGGAAGGCAGTTCACACACAAAACACAACACACACACACTGATCATACCCTTTGCACTGCCAAGCAGCAAATTTGATATATTGAAAAGCTGGTCATGATTAATTAAAAAAGAAGAAGAAGGGAAAAAAAACCCTAATGCATGTGTTCAGCAGTTATGCCAGGATGGGGAAAAAGACAAAGGATGAGGGTACATAGGAAAGAAATACAAATAAAAGCAGACCAACAACAACAAAAAAGATATTAGAAATATTTGTTTAATGTCAGGAAATACTTATTTAACATATTACAAAATTTTAGTTGAACTTTAATTTTAAAAAAAACCATGTAAGAAAGCTTAGAAGTAATTCCCTTTTCCAATCATAAAGTCATAAATACACTCCTCTCTTTTCCAATCACATATTCTCCTGATATGTGTGTATATAGTCTCAGTGTCTAGGGCAGCAATTCCCAAACTTTAGTTGCCCAGCTGGTTTGGACTTCAAGTCCCAGAAGCCCCAGTCAGCTTGACCAACTGGAAGCGCAAGTCCCAAACATCTGGAGGACTAACCTTTGAGAACCACTGGTCTAGGGCAGAGTTTCCCCTCCACTGCAGAGTTTCCTACTTGACCTCGCAGCAGTGGCGTCCCTAGGATTGGTGTCACCCGGTGCGGTCGCTCATGGCGCCACCCCCCTCATTGATCTCCTCTGCATCCCATAGAGAATCTTTCGTAAAAAAAAAAAACCATCCACTAACTTTACTCATAAATCACAATTCCCATATACCACTGACTGTCACAGTTGTGACTAGCAAAATTAAAAACCATACCTTCAGATTACAATATCACATGCATAACCTAAATGTTATTTACATGTACGTAGTGAAGACTGGGTTATAATGTAATGTTTTTAAAGAAATGTTTTAAAACAAATAATTTTTTTAAAAAATCAACTTTTCAAAAATGAAAATGTTATATCAAAAATGTTATATCATTTTAAATCAATAAATAAATCTATTTAAAACAACTTTTCAAAAATAATAATAATTAATTTTTTAAAAATTCTGGGACCCCTCCTTTCTTCTCCCACTGAGGTTTGCCTCACTGCCAACATCTCTTAAAGCATTTTAAAGAGAGACAGGCAAATGCCACAATCGCTTTTGTGGGTTTTTCGGGCTGTGTGGCCATGTTCTAGAAGAGTGTTTATTCCTGGCTTTTTGCTGGCATCTGTGGCTGGCATCTTCAGAGAATGCTGACATGGAAGTGAGTGGGGTATATATACTGTGTTACCTTGGATTGGGAGGAGTGATTTCCATATTAATCTGTGTGTTGTTCTGTTGTTGAATGGCAAGGCCTCAGAGTGGGAGGATATGCAAGGAGCAATGCACAGATTAACATGGAAATCACTCCTCCCAACCTATATACAGTGTGTGTGTATTCTCTGAAGATGCCAGCCACAGATGCTGGTGAAACGTCAGCAATAAACCCTCTTCCAGAACATGGCCACATAGTCCAAAAAACCCACAAAAAACGACAAATGCCAGCCATGAAAGCCTTCGACTTGAAAACACCACAATGTTTCTGCCCAAAAGTAGGTGTCTGAGGAGCAGTGGTGTCTCACACACACACCCTTGGGGTGTCACCTAGTATGATCCACACACCACAAGCCCCCCTAGTGACACTACTGCCTCCCAGGGCTTCCCAGGAGCCCTGGTGGCACAGTGGTTAAATGTCTGTACTGCAGTCACTCACTCACAAACCATACGGTTGCAAATTCAATCCCAGCCAAGGGGGCTCAAGATCGACTCAGGCTAGCATCCTTCGCTAAAATGAGTACCCAGATTGTTGGGGGCAATTAGCTTACACTTTGTAAACCACTTAGACACCCTTAGTTCAGTATGAAGTGGTATAAAAATGAAGCTGTTTTGTTTGTTTGGCGAGTTGAGTTGCCCAAGCCCAGGGAGGCCAGAGCCAAAGGTGAGTCTTCCAGATGGCTACCAGTCCTGCAAAATAGCAAAATCAGGACTCAGGAAATGCAAATGGAAAACCAGTCAAGGTCAGGGGCTTTCCCAGCAGACAATGATGACCAGTTAAGCAGATACTAATCCTGCTTTGCATATCCTCCCACCCTGAGGAGGCCATCAACAGCAGAACAATACACAGATTAACATGGGAATCACTCATCCCTACCCAGGGTCACACAGTATATATCTATACCCACTCTCTTCCATGCCAGTATTCTCTGAAGATGCTGGCGAAATGTCAGGAATAAACTCTTCTACAATACGACCACATAGCCCGAAAAACCCACAAAAAATCATAGTCCTCCAGATGTTTGGGACTTTCGCTTCAAGTGGGCCAAGCTGACTATGGCTTCTGGAAGTTGAAGTCCAAACCAGGCGGGGGACCAAAGTTTGGCAATCACAGCCCTAGGGCTTCTGGGGGTGGAGGTGTGGAAGGAACAGGTGGGTGGGTGTGGGGCTGGGTGCTGCCTCCATCCTTCTTGGCTGAGCCCTGTCTCCTCTCCTCCAGGTGTGGTTCAAGAACCGCCGGGCCAAGTGGCGGAAACGGGAGCGGAACCAGCAGCTGGACCTGTGCAAGAACGGCTACGTGCCACAGTTCAGCGGCCTGATGCAGCCCTATGAGGAGGTCTACGCAGCGGGCTACCCCTCCAACTACTGGCACGCCGCCAAGGGCCTGGCCCCGGCCCCACTCTCCTCCAAGAGCTTCCCCTTCTTCAACTCCATGGCCCCGCTCTCCTCCGCGCAGTCCATGTTCTCTGCGGCAGCGGCAGCGGCGGCGGCCTCCTCTCCGGGGCCCATGGCCATGTCTTCAGCGATGGGGCCCCCTTCGGCCGTAGGCAGCCCCTCAGCCCTCAACCAGCTGGGTGGCTCCTCGCTCAGCCCGGCAGCCGTCTCCATGGCCTCACCGGGGGCCTGTCCCTATGGAGCCCCAGGCTCCCCTTACAGCGTCTACCGGGACACATGCAACTCCAGCCTGGCCAGCCTCCGGCTCAAGTCCAAGCAGCACTCGAACTTCGGCTACGGGGGGCTCCAGGGCCCCGGAGGGCCCACCCTGAATGCCTGCCAGTACAACAGCTGACCGGGCCCTGGGTTCCAGTCCGGCTCCTAGCAGAGGAGGAGGAGGGAAGGAGAGGGAGGAAGGCCGGAGACCCCCTCCTTCTCCTCCTCCCACCCAGCCCCAGCCCCACGGATGCGTTGCAATCGTCTTCTTCTTCTCCTTCTTCTCTTTCCTTTTCTTCCCCTCATGCTTCTGCATTTGTCGTTCTCCTCTGGATGATGCGGGTTTTGTATAAGTGTGTGTTTACTTGAACTTGCAAAGGACTTCTCCTCGGCCCCCTGTTAGTCGAGGAAATACGGGAATGCTGAGCAAGGGGAGGGGAGGGGCACTCTTGTTTTTTTGGCTGGGTTATATAAAAGTAGGGAACCCCACCCCCTTCAGAGATGGGAAGAGCTTGGCTTCCTCCCTTGTGCTGGACTTGGAGGGAAATGGGGCAGCAGCTGCACCGGATTCAAATGGGTCCTCGCCACCCAGGCGGCCTTCAAGAAGAAACAAAGGATCGACCACCTAAAAGCTACAAACACTCCTAGAGATAGTGGAGGAGATCTTTTGGAATGCCTCCTGGACAGAAGGTGGACATGGAGGACCCCTGGTCACCCTGCCCCAAGTTGATTCATGAATCAGATGGGATCTATAGTCCTTCTTGACACTCCCCCCTCCATCCCCACCCCACAAAACTATCTGGAAGATGCAGGCTTCTCTTCAACTGCCCATCTCATCCTCTTGGGATGTAGAACCCCCTCTTGAAATGTAACTGTATGCCTCCTCCCACATCTAGCTCTTTCTTATCTGGGGAAGAAGGCGGTACAGAGGGGTCCTCGCCACCCAAGAGGACCAGGTCCTGTCCAAGGTGGCTCCTCCATGAAGAAATAAAGGACAGGGCCACCTAAAAGCTACAAACACTCCTCTAAAGATAGGAAGGCATGCTTCTTAGTTCAAGTGGAGGACATCTTGGAATGCCTCCTGGACAGAAATGGAGGACCCTTGGTCACCCTGCCCCAAGCTTACACACTGATCAGATGGGATCTGTAGTTCTTCACTCTCCCCCCATCCCCACCCCACAGAACTATCTGGAAGGTTCAGGCCCCAACTGGACACTTGTCATCTCATCCTTTGTGATGTAGGCCCTCATTGAAATGTAGCTGTACACCTCCTCCCACATTTAGCCCTTCCTTATCTAGGAGAGAAGGCCCTGGTAGATGGAGGGACTCCCATTTCTCACATCTGGTGGGAGAAGGATCTTGGCCTTGGTTGTCTTGGACTTGGTGTGGTTGGATATGTGTGGGCTGGAGTTGACAAGGAGGCAAGAAACATCCTTTGGACTTGGGGCCAGGGTGACCAGATGTCCTCACTGCCAAGGCAGACCAGGCACTGCAGAATGGAGGACCTTCCCAGAACAAAATGGAGGACACCTCCAATGAAAAGCTGCCAACCCTCCCAGAAATGTCAACCCATGCTTCTTAGCCCTGCTCCAAGTGGATGACTTTTTAGAATACCTCCTGGACAGAAGGTTGAAATGGAGGACAGGTCCTGGAAAAGGAGAACATCTGGCCATCCGGGGCAGGGGGCAGAAGAGAGGAAGGGTGCCCTTTTTTGGGAAGAAGAGTAGTTTCATTTGGGCAGGAACCAGGTCAGGGGTTCTTCTGTTAACATAGGCTGAAACTGAGCAGGGTCAACCACTTCAGGGATGTTTTGTAGCACCCTTGAGACTCACTGAAAGAAAGAAGTTGTCAGCATGAGCTTTTGTAGACTTCAGTCTACTTCCTCAGAGGCATTTGGCCCAAATGCTTCTGAGGAAGTAGACTGAAGTCTACACAAGCTGCCAACTTCTTTCTTCTCAGAGGTGCTACAAGATCTCTCTACATCCTGATCCTACAGACTAACACACGATTATATCTTTGAGTTCTACCACTTCAGTGAAAGTTCTCCTTCTCTCTCTCTCTCTCTCCTTTTCCTTGTGCTTGGCTGTTGAATCCGTTGTCATTTGTCTTGTTTTCCAGTGCATGGTTCTTCTTAGTAGGATGTGCTTCTTGTAGCTGAAAGCGACAAGGCCCCAGCCATTTCCAGCACTAAGCAGTCCCCCAAGTCCTCCTTCTTCCCAAGAAGAGCCCAGGACACTCCCCCTTCATCTCTTCCCTTTTGAAAAAGGAACTTTACAGAAACCTCTGACCCTTGTCCCCTTCCCACCACACTTTGCAAAGTCTTACCCAGATAATCAAATTATCATCCAACCTTATTTAAAGGTGTAATTTTTTTTAATTTAAAAAGAGGGAATAAAAAGAGAGGGGGAAAAATCTCCTAGAGAATCTAGGGAAAATGGTTTTTAAAGACATAGAAAAGGACTATCCTGAAATGTTGTTGTTATTGTTGTTGTTGTTGTTGTTGACACTGCATCATAAATAAAGGAGTCGAGTGACCTCACCGATGGAAAAATGTGTGAAAAAGTGACTTTCCCCCACCCACATCTTTGAACAAAACAAAAACAAAAACAAGGAACCCAAGCAAGAAATCTTGAAAGGTATTATAATGTAAATGTAAGGTTTTTGTTTTTTTAATTAAAACATGAGTTATTTTCGTTGGCAAATACAAACCCTATGGAAAAATATGATTTTTAAATATTAATACGCATAAAAACGCATATGAAGTTTTCTTGCGGACATATTTGTTGCTTCTTTCTGTCTCCGTACTTATTACATGTAGATGACCAACCAACCAACCCCGTAATATCAAAAATGCACAAGGTACTTCTGTCCCCCTGTATTCCCAACTGTGGTAACCTTTATGCTGGACTTTTCAATAATGCTGTTGTGGAGGATGCAGTATATATATTGTTTTATAAGTTATGTTTTTGTGATTTTTTTCCAAAATTAAGAGCATGGGAATAATTAATAATAATAATAATAATAATAATGAATAAAAACCCTCCTGAAATGTGTTTAGTCTTCCTTTCTAGCTATGTTAATGTGTAGACCCTCAAATTTATTTATTTTTAAAATCTAAATCTTGAAGGATACTTTAAAATTCAAAGGATGACATTCAACGCTACAGTCTGATGGTGGCAGGGTTTTATTAGTTTCATAAGTTTCAGCATAAGCTAAAAATGTCAATATTGCTATGAGACCATTTGCTTTAAAATAAAAGTATTCTGGTCTGTGTTGAAACAGTAGCATCCATTTCATTTTGAACACAACGTATTGGCAGCAGCCTCCAGTTGTGTTTACTTCTCAAGCTCTGTTTAAGCTACCTAAATGTGAAAGCTTATATTTAGTGAATTCATTTCGGAGGCTTGTAGACTTACAGGTGTTTGTGTGTGTAAATTTCCTGGTTCACCTGTTGGGAGAGAACATCAGTACTACAGTCCTTTATACATTGCTTACCCGTTAAAAGTGATAGGGATTTTTTTTTTTTCAAATATAAAAAAGAATACCGAATTTCAAACTGTAATAGTGAAAATTCCCATAGGCAGCCATTCTGCTTCTAAACAGATTTGTGAGGAAATAACTCCCACTGAAATCAAGGAAAAGTTTAACTGCTGAGTGCATATGTTCAAGATCCTGATTCTGCAACTTCATCTTTCTCTCAAGAACAGACAGCAGAGTTGTCTGGAAGTAGGATTAAGCGAGAATTTCATTTGATTCTTGTTTTGATAGGATTTGCAACTTTCTTTAAAAAATGTTGGAACAAACTGGACATTTTAAAAAAATGGATTTGGAAAAAGTGGAAATGGAAAGATTTGGGCATCTAGCAAATTAGCTTTGAGAACTTGTAATTGTTCCCAAGTCTAGACTTCAGTTTCTGTACATTCAGTCATGATGATGGTACTGAATGAGAATGGCTTTCTCTTCATTTTTCTGACAGGCTTCTTATCTTTAGCAACAAAACGACAGGCAGGTACTGTCCTTCCATGCTGAAATAGCTGCACCTAGTATTTTAGCCAGTGGAGATGAGTGAGAATTTTGTTTGGTAGCATTTTTGATAAGACCTTACCAAAACTTGCACTTTTTAAAAACAAATAGGATGGAACGATATCAAGGGGGAAAACTGAAATGTTGGAGAAAATGACACCCAGTAGTTTGAGAGAGATAGAGATCCTGTTTAGAGATATTTCTTTCTGTCATCTCTGGATCAAATTTGGTTTAAAAAACAATAACAAAATTTCAGGACCCATTAGTAGTGGGTCGAGGGGGAGAGAGACATGCCAATTTGCACAATGTCTAGGGTACCAAGGTACTTTGAAATGGCTCTGAATCCAAGTTCCTATTTACTAGAGGAAAAGTGGAATGAAGGTGCATCTCACTTGCAGCCTTCCCACTGCCCAACCTCTTCAGCAAACTGATGGGGGGAAAAACTACGTACAATCTGTTTCCAGTTTAACTTTACAATATTGCTGGCATATGTGTCTAACATGCTGGTGAACAGAATACCAAAATGCAGATGTGCCAGAATTGTGGGTTTAGTATTTTACTTTAAACTAAGAAAAGCTTACTTGGAAAGCTCATACAAATATTGAATAATGGTGAAAAAAGAGTCTTGTGGTCCTTTAAAAGTGAGCCTGCGGTGTAGTGTTTAGCATGCTAGACTGTGGCTTGGGAGCTCTAGAATCATGTCCCTGAGTGAGCTCTGAAATTCACAGGGGGCCTTAGGCTTATCATATGTGTCTGTTCAGAAATAAGCCCCAAAGGGATCAGTGATATTTACCCAAGACAACGAGCCTAAGGCTATACAGTCAGCCCTCTATATCCACAGATTTCTTATCCGTGGATTCAACTATCCATGGCTTGACAATAATTTTAAAAATCTATATAAATTCCAAAAAAACAATCCTTGATTTTGCCATTTTATTTATATTGCATTAAATGGAATTGGAGGATCCAGGGATTTTGGTATCAAGAGGGGTCCTGTAACCAAACCCCAGTGGATACCAAGGGCCCATTGTAGTTTTATTGTGTTATCACACTTCCTTGAGATTCAGCCCAATTGAATTCAATGGGATTTGCTTCAGGAGAGACATATATAGAAATGCACTGTTACTGTAGGCAATCATATTTGATGTGTAATTGTCTGGAATATACATAGGAGGGATTTGGTGTGAATGAGATCGAAAGTACAGAGGTGTTCCTAACATTGCCAAATGTACTCGAGCAGCACATGTGACCTATTTACAACAGCAGCAGTACCACCACCACCATTCGGTGTGATAAACTAAATGGATTGAAAATATTTCCACATATATCACTTTCAGTTTTATTTCACTGATTTTAGGCATTAAAGCCATACAAGAAAAGGCTGACTTTACTGCTGGGTTTCTTTAGGGTAAAGCTAGGGGAGTGAGCACTCTCATTCCTAAAATGCCAGACCACCTAAAAGTTTTTTTTAAAAATCCTATTGAACTCAATTAGATCAGTATATTCAAAATGGTGGCCCACAGACCTGTGCTAATCTGTGAGGGGTTGGCTGCCCTCTGCAGCTAGTTTGCAGAAAAGAAACAGTTGTAGCCAATGGGCACAAAATAGGATACTGGTCACTGGAACACGTGGGGGCAGTGTGTGTGACAGTATCCCTCATCAAATCTCCTGCGTTAGACTTCCCTAGATCATATATTAGACGATATATTTGATGAGTTGCAAAGTAAAAGGTGGAAGGGAATCTTTCAAACTGACAAAGAAGGTAGAATTTCTCCCAACTACATACACATAAACATCAGTGAACCCAGTGTATGTGTCTGTAGGTATGTAACATCTCCCATTTCCCAAAAATGAAGTTGTAATTGTAAATAGACATGCAGAGCTGAAGTGTTTGCTGGTATTACATTGTTTAGAGACCCTCTGTGACATAGAAATAATACTGTATATTTTGGAGGGTCTGTTGGATCTTGGAAACTAAGCAGAGACAGCTCTGGGTAGCACTTGGATGGGAGCCAATGAATGCCAGGTGCTGTAGGCTGTATTTCAGAAGAAGGACCTGGCAAAACCAGCTCTGAGTATTGCTTGCCTAAGAAAACCCTATGAAACTCATGGGGTTGCCATGTCAAACGTCAGCTTGGAGGCACTCTCTCACACTCACACACACACTATCATATGTTAAAATTGTTGACTGTTCTGCCTGTTGTTTTAACCACTATCAGACCATTGCAATAAACTCTTTTTTTTAAAAAAAGCACAGGCTACTGCGATGACTAATTCCTTTGCAACAGCCATTACAGCTATTTTCAGTCTATCATTTGGAGCTCACAAATTGCCTTGGCAGGCAAAAAAAAATCACCTGTATCTAAGTGGCAAACAGTATGTGGGAACTTCCACATTTGCTATACAATTTTGTTTCTGCGGTTTAGATATTTCCCAGGTGGTGTGGACCAAGACACTTCCAGGGAAGTGGCATGTAGACATGTAAATCCTCAACTACATCATCCTTTCATGCTGTGGGAAAAAATGAATACTCCTATGCAGTATTCTCTTTGAATTGAAATGTCAAGAAGTATTCATAGGGATTATTCAGAGAAGAAAAAGATATATTTTCTTGGACAAAATGACCTGTTGTTTTTCATAGAAAACCATATTCCTCTGCATAAAACAGTGATTTCCACAGAAAACAGGGTATTTGCACTAAAAGATATATATATATATATACACACACACACACACACACATATACATGCATACACATACTGTAATAATGCATATATATATATATACATACATATACATACATACATACATACATACATACACACAGCAATGCAGAATAATTCCTGTGCAACCCTTTGGGGTATCAAACCCCAGATTAAATTTGCACAAAATTCTTGCTGGTCTAGTATTGTGGAAATAATGTGGAAATAAATAATTGTGAATACTCTTTCCATTCCTATCCATGTGTAATATTTCTTTGTGAAAGTGTTCATTAATGCCTGTCCTTGATCTCTTTATCCTTATTTAACTTGCTAGTTTGCTGGACTGTTGGGTTGTTACAATAAGTGAGACAAGGGTGCCACAGTTCACCCTGAGAGGTGGGGAGGAGAAGAGGAGTATCTGAAATTAGATAGTATCAGAAGCATCCACTGACTCTCCAAAGGAAGAGATGGAGGAAGACTTCTGACCCAAAGTGAGGTATCAGATTAAGGCAGCAAAATTCCTTATACTTTGGGAAGCAACTGAACTCAGTGGGAATTCCATTTATGTTTAATTACTTAATAAGATTGAGTTGTGCATGTATTTGTCCAGTTCTGCCTTGAAGGTACTTAACCACAGCTGTCAAATGTTTAAATGATGGTGCCCCTTGGTAGATAGACCTTTCCTCCATCCTTTCTTCTCCCCCTCTCTCCTTTTAGAGTGGCTTGGCTCAGTTGCTTAAGTTACCCAGTAGTATATGCACAGTTATGCAGACCTTTAAAAGTAAACCTGAAGGAACACCTCCTCCCATATAATTCTTACCGCACTTTCAGGTCCTCTGGGAAGAACCTATTGCAGTCAAAGAGAACTAGACTGGTGATGACTTCCCAGAGGACGTTTTCTGTTGCCACTCCAAAAATTTGGAATGACCTGCCGGATGAGATCTGCCATATAACATCCCTGGAGGCCTTTCCAAACTGACCTCCTCGGAATTTCACTCTCCATCTGCCTAGCTGTCCTCACCAGACTGTGATTGTGAATTTTTACTGGGTATTTTACTGGGAATTGTTGTTTTAATGCTATTTTAGGGTGGGAAGGAGATAGGAGAATTAGGATGTGATATTTATTTGACTTTTATTGTTCTCTTGGATTTTATTACCCGCCTCGATCCAATACAGGGAGAGGCGGGATACAAATAAATATTATTATTATTATTATTATTATTATTATTATTATTATTATATACCATTTGCTAGGTAAAATCCAAGTCTTCTTTGGATTTGACTCATGTGGATAAGAGCTCTCCAAAAAACCCTGTCCTCAACCTTTGTGCTCAGGTCCTACAGGCCCAGGCCCGTGTTCTCCCTGATTGAATTTAACCATTTGACATGTGGTCTTCATCTCTTTCTACTGTCTTCCACCTTTCCTAGTATTATTGTCTTTTCTAATGATTCATTATTCCTCATGTGGCCAAAGTACAGCAGCCTCAATTTAATCATCATGGTTTCCAAAGAGAGTTTAGACTTGATCTCTTCTAGAACCCATTTGTTTGTCCTCTTGGCCTTCCATGGTATTCTCACTACTTTTCTCCAGTACCATGTCTCAAATGAGCTGATTTTCTTCCTATCCACTTTTTTCACTCTCCAGTTCTCACATCTATACATGGTGATGGGGAATACAATGGCTTGGACTATCCTCACTTTAGTGCTCAGAGTTAGGGCTTCACTGTCCTTCCTGATCCTTGTCTTCTGATTTCTTGACTGCAGTCTCTGTTCTGATCAATTTTTAAACCAAGGTATGGGAACTCTTTTACTATTTCAGTGTTCTCGTCATCTGGGATAAATTCTTGTAGCTCTTGCATAGTCATTATTTTTGTTTTTCTAATATTCAGCGTTAATCCAACCTTGGCACTTTTCCCCTTGACCTTAAATGAATGCTCCAGGTCTGTGTTTGTTTTTTCCTGCTAGTAGTATTGTGCTATCTGCATATCTCTAGGTTGTTAATATTCCTTCCTCCTGTCTTTACTCCTCCTACCTCTGAGTCCAAGACCAATGTACATACAATATTTTTTTTTCATTTCAGTTGAATAAATAAGGTGATTGTATGCAGCCTTGGCTGACCCCTTTGCCAGTTGGGAACCATTCTATTTCTCCATATTCTGACTGATGGCAGCCTCTTATCCTGAGTGCAGATTATGGATCAGAACAATCAGAAATTATGGTACTCACATTCCTCTAAGCGTAAACGATTGCTTTCATAATATATGCAGTCATAGGCTTTGCTACAGTTAAAAAAGTACATGCAGATTTTCTTCTGGAATTTCCTAGTGCACTCCATTATCCAGTGTATGTTTACAATACACTCTAGTGATCTCTAGTGCCTCCTCCTTTCTTGAATCCACTTTGCACCTCAGGGATTTCTTGCTGCATGTATGGTAGGAGTCTTTGCTGCAGATTTTTTTCCCCAGTTTTTAATTTTTATTCATTTTCCACAAACAAACAAACAAACAGGTAAAACACATTCTTTAAGATGTCTTAGACATTTCTCTATATCACTTTTAGATCTTACTTCAACTTCCTTTTCCTTCTCCTTTCATATGGAAGTCATTAATCGATCTGCTTCTTCCTCAAACTTTAGCAGTGACATTCCTAATCTTGAAGATATTAATTTATACCATCATTCCCCAGCTTCCCTCTATCATTATTACAGTTCTATTACTGTACAACAAATTGAAAATGTGTTTGGCATTGAAATCTATAATCATTTCCTTTTTTCCTCCCTCATGCTCTTCCTTTAATCTATTAGCCTATTTCAAAGTAAACTCTATCTATTCCCACTATGCAAATACCACATATTAGGTGTTAATTGTTATCCTTCTAATATAAAAATTTAATTTCTACTGTATCCACCAAATCAGTCGTATTGTAACAGTTCATTTTTATTCTTCATTCAGCATTCCAATACTTTGTTATCAGCTGCCAATCCTCTTCCATTTTTTGATTTGGCTCATCCTTTATCCAATGAGTCAGTTTGTCTGCCTCTTTCATCTCGTGTATTTTATGTATTCAATCCTCGATGCTGGGGTTTTCCTCTTGTTTCAATTTTCTTGCCAAAATTAGTCTGGCTGCTGTCACTAAGTATAGTATTATCCTCCAGTGCTTTTTTTCCTCTTGACTCTGCAGGCTCAATGTTATATTTAATAAATATAGCGCTGGACACACTGGAAATTGGATATTAAATATCTTCCTTATTATGTATTCTCCTCCAATTTTTTTCACTTTCTCACATGTCCACCACATGTGGAAGATAAAATCTACTTCTTTATGACATTTCCAACATTTGTTATCTCTTAGTTTAAATATCTAATTTCTGTGGTGTATAATACCACCTATTAGCAATCTTAAAGTAATTTTCCTTTAGGTCTTGTGATGCTGTTTTTGCTTGTTTTTCCCCATGACTTTTCCCAGTCTTTAGGTGGGATAGTATGACCAAAGCCTTCAGTCCACTTTATCATAGGTTCTTTTATGAATGCTGTTTCAAGTTCCCTTGAGAGTAGTAGACAATATAATTTAGAGATTTCCCCTTTATCTTTAGTCCCATAATCATACAGAAATTTGAGCATGACTTGAGCATGAGAAATTAGTGCAATGGTTCCGTGATTACTGCAATCTCGGTTGTCTCCTTTTGTGTGTGTGTGTGGATGGGAACATATATTGATCGCTTCCAGTCTGTGCACCACTTTGTTTCCATATTTGTTGACAAATTTGATTATCTTTGTGGATTGTAGCAAGTCTATTGGTATATTATCTGCACCTGATGATTTGTTCTTTCCAATTGCTTTGAGTGCAGCTTGCACTCCAATTCTACAACCATAAAAAATTACAGCAACAGAGAGC
>NC_056523.1:98509275-98532471 GCF_019175285.1 Sceloporus undulatus
ATTTAACTTTTTAATTCATTTTATTTTGCAAATTTCATCTTGCTTCTCTTAGCAATGAGGCAAGTGGAAGTAAATCAGCATTTCCCTGTAAGTCAGCTCCTTGGCCAATGGGAATTTTAGTGTGCTCTTCACACACACACGCACACACGTATGCGCACAAACGCACACACATGCATGAGCATTTTAGAAGCAAATATTTCTCAGAATGCTGAAAGCCAATTGCTCACTTTCATTCATAGCCCCCCAGGCAGCTTTTCTCCCTGGGGAGTTCTAAATGTCCATTTGGGGATAGACTCAGCTTTCCATGCATTTTACTGCAGGCAACTTTTGGCATGCTGCACTTCTTCCATCTCTTTTTTCTTCCTCGGGAGGAGATAATTTGGATTGTAGAAATTTATTTGTTCTTTCATTCCTATGTGAAGTGTTCCAGTTTAGGGTGGTGGGTTGGTCTTAAAGAAACTCTACCTCCAAAACAGAGAGAGAAGAGAGGGGGAAAGCATTTTTGCCAGGCAAGAGCCACATAAAGAAAGGTGAAGGGGGAAATTCCCTCCTTTAAAGAAACAGCCCAGGAATGAAACTGAGCAGAAATCAAAGCAAGTATGCCATTTGGCAAGTTAAGCATTTTGACTATAATAACACAAGCCAAAAAGGAATTTGAGGAGCTACTAGCTAAAGACATTCAAGGCAAACAGCAACAATAAAGTTTCTTCCTTTTGTTGGTCAAAATAAATTGCAGAGAGGGAGCCTGCCAAAGGACTGCTGCACTCTTGTTTAGACCACCCAGGTGAGAGAGAAGGACTTAAGGGATACTTAGATAGAGGAATAAGTAGAAGGCATTCCTTGCTTCTGTCTCCACAAAAGGGGCTGCTGGAAAGAGATTTGTGTCATCTTCTCCATTATCTGCAGTTGGTAGACCTGAACAATCCTAGCAAATTGCCCATAAAGTGGGTTTGAATTGCTCATAAAGTGGGCTTTAGTTTAGAGCGCACATCGGTGCGTTTAAGCTGTGCAAGATGGCTTTGGCCAAATTGTTTGGAACTCAGCTAAAAATTGGCTCTTGTGTTACATAAGAGGTAGCTAATGTAACAGTAATTTAAACAAAACAAAAAAACAACCAGCACTCCAGATTCTGGAAGGAAGTAAACTTGAATTTTGGGCCAGCTAAATTGCTAGAAATGAACAAACATTTCTACACATGGATAAAAGCTGTTGTACTCTAGAGAAGAATTTTTCAGCCAAGAAATACAAGACTAATATGTCAGTGTAGCCAATCAGTGCCTGAACTGGAATCTCTGGACCTTTAATTTTGGAGGGAGTGTTACAGCTATATTATTATTTTTTCTTGTATATCACTTTCCCTCCAAAATTGGGACACTCACAATTTAAAAGAACAATACAATTAAAAGTATACAAAAAATGAAAATTAAAATTGAATTATTCACAGTATTAAAACAATACTGCAAGAATTGAAGCTACTGCCTCAGCTAGAGCTGAACAAAAGGCATCTGTGCATCACAAACACTATTCATATCCATGAACAGTAAACTTCAGTATAATTTCTTGTGTTCTCTTGCACTGTGGTGTAGCATTCTGCAAATACTCTGGAACAGTTTCCTTCATTTAGTTACTCCACATGCACATTTAAATAATTTTAATGTTCTTTGATTGTTGTGTGTCTCCGCATTATTTTTCACTTATGGCAAGCCTAAGGTGGGCCTATAATGGGGTTTTTCTTGGCAAGTTTCGTCAGAGGGGATTTGCTGTTGCCGTCCTCTGAGGCTGAGAGAATATGATTTGCCCAAGGCCACCAAGTGAATTTCTATATCCGAACTTGGATTCGAACTTTGGTCTCCAGAGTCCTAGTCCAATGCTCAAATTACTACACCATGCTGGCCCTCTTATCACCCAGTTTCCCCTTTGAAAATCTTTGCTCCAGCTCCTCTTAAATGAATGCCAGTGAATCATTCCTTTCCTGAGCTTTGTTTTTCGTGTCTTTTCTTGCTCTGTGGCTTGGGACAGGCATTGGATTTCATGGTTCTGTATGTTTTGCTTTCTCTCTGTCAGGCAATTCAGATCCAGAAAGCATGCTATTTCCCATTATGAGTGAGAAACCTAGAATTTGAATCCCATCCCATTTTGGTTCCATTCTCCTTATGTTACTTGGTTTAAAATAAGCAGTGTTTGTTTGTTAATTTGTTATTAATGGTACATTTCTCAGATCCTTTCCTGAAATTCGCTGGTTTATTATTTCAGATTTAATAAATATCTGTGTATCATGCATACAGTTCATGTCTATGAACAGTAAACCTGATTATAATTTCTTGTGTGCTATAGTGTTGCATATATTCACGTCTTCTTCATTCTGTCACCTTTCCATGTGTCTTGCTCTCTCTGTTGCAGAGGAATGTAATCTGAGGCAGGAAATTCAGATCGAAATATTGATTCCTATTATCGATATCAATGACTTAGATGATGAGGTGAAGGGAAACCTTATCAAGTTTGTGGTTGACACAAAACTAGGAAGAGTAGATAACACTTTGGAAGATAGTAACAGAATTCAAAAGGACCTAGTTAAACTAGAAAACAGGGCAGAAATTAATAAAATGAAATTCAGTCGAGACAAATGTTAAAATTCTACATTTGTACAACAAAAACCAAATGCACATGTATTAAATGCAAAAAGGACACCGGGATTATTGTTCATCAGCAGTATGCTGCATTAACAGAAGTAAATCGAGGGAAGTAATAATTCTACTGTATTCTGTGTTGGCCAGCCTTGGTCTAGAGTACTGTGTTCCTCATTTTAAAAAGGATATAGACAATTTGGAGCACATTTAGAGAAGGGCAATAAGGATGATAAGAAGTTTAGAAAACAAAATACAGTGGTACCTCGGGATACGAATTACCCAGCTTACGAATTTTTCGGGATACGAATAAATCCCATAGGGATTTATTGTTTCGGGTTACGAACGTTTTTTCGGGTTACGAAAAAACGCCGGCGCTGTTTTAAATGGAGCCGCGGCAGAGCCGCGGCTTTTTTTTCCCATTAGCGCCTATGGCAATTCGGCTTACGAAGGTTTTTCGGGTTACGAAATTAGCCGCGGAACGAATTAATTTCGTAACCCGAGGGAGCACTGTATATGAGGAAAGGTTAAAAGAACTGGGCATGTTTAGCTTGGCAAAGAGGAGATGGAGAGGTGATATGAGTGTACTCTTTAAATATATAAGGGGCTGTTACAGGAGTTGCAGGTTTATTCTTTGCTACCTCCAAAGCGTAGGGCCAGGTCTAATGGTTTTAAGTTACAGGTGGAGAATTTCAATTGAACATTAGAGGGAACATTGTGACAATAAGAAGAGTACAACAATGGAACCAATTACCCAGAAAGATTTTTCTCTGGATGTCTTCAACAAGAAGCTAGACGGCTGCCTGCTTGGGATTGTCTAGCTGGATCTCCTGCACTGAGTGGGAGGTAGGGCTCGGTGGCATATGAGGCCCTTTCCGATTCCATGATTCTATAGGCCATGGCAAACAATTCAACCCACCTCACCATTCATTCCCTTCAGGAAAATGGTTGGTTAGAATCCATTTATTGCTCATTTTCCTTCCTTCACAAGATCAACATTCTTCTCTCTCTTTTAACTGTGCACAACTGTTATGCATCATTGTTCTGTCTTGTGTGGCATGTTGTCACCTGCCCTTTCTTCTGAGCCTTCTTTACCAAGATGGCCTGATGCTTCATGGCTCTCAAAGTTGCCCTTCACTGGCATTTTGGGAGGGGCAATATTACTATCACCAGTTGCAATACTGCATCCCAATGTTACTTTAACATTAGCCTTTGCAGATTAAAACCTCTCAGCCCCACCATTTCTTACCTCACCATGCTGGGCTGCTCTCCTTCCCCCTGCTCTGATCCTTTTTTAAGTGCAGGCAGATATCATAGATGAATGCAGAAATCCTATATCACATTTTATTTAATGAACGTTTGTTTATACGTAGCTAAGTAGCAGCAGTGCTAAGAAACCCTGTTAGTGAATTGTGAAGATAAGTATCAGCACACCAGTAGGAGTGCCTGATGCACACTGGTGCTTAATGCACATTGGTGGCCAATGTACATTGGTTTCATTGTACACTGGTCCCATGGCACAATGGTCATTTTGTCAACTCAGTCACATAGGAAAATAACAGCAGCCCTCTACTGGATATGAACATTATGCAACAGCCCAATTCTAATTCCCACATACACAAGCCCACTTACAAAGATGTAATTTCTGTACAGGATTCTCACCAGGATTGGCTACAAAAAAGGATGCCAAGTGGTCAGTTTTGCTGCAGCCACTGTCACCACCACCACTTGCACACAAAACATTGTCACTGCCTTGGTGACTCCTATAGCCTAGTAGTCAAACACTCAAAGCACACAGGCACTGTGGCTCTTTATCCCCTTCTAAATGCTCTGTACTTCCCTCAGTCATTTTCCTACATGGCTTCTCAATCTTTATAGTTCAGACAGTATAGTCTGGTCCCAATTTCCTGTGGAATGGCTATTCTGCTTTCTTTCTTGGTCTGTGTTGTGCATCTTCTTTACTGTGTACAATATATTAATCAACCCACCCATCTTTTCCTCTACTTATGAGAAAAACTTTGCTTTGGCCTGGCTCATATCCAACCTTACAAATTATATAGTTTAAACACACATGTACACACACTTCCTTTGCATGGCTGCAGGCTTACATAGTACAGTAAGATGGGAAGCACAAACATTTGGATTTCTGGATCTTACTATAGGTTTGTACTCAAGAAATCAAATCATGAAGCTTTCTAATATATCCAACTGAAGTCTAAAAGGGCTTGTGTGATTGGTATATGGCCATACAACATAGTGAGTTCCTGTAAAAAAAAAAAAAATAGACAACCATGTAAAAGTTGTGGGAAGTATTTCCCTGAATACCCTGGTGCTGTATTTTGGGGTCTCCATATTTAATATCTCAAGACAGCATTTTTTTTAGAGATCAGAAACCTTTCAGGAACATTAAGTCAGGTTCCAAGGAGAATAGGAGCATGACCCAAAGCACGTGTCCATCCATGCAATAAGCCAATCAAATCTAAATGGGTGTACTAAGTGTTCCTTTCTTCCTCCACACCATCTGCATTTCATCCTGTACCTTGAGACAAAAGATCTCCTTGCACCCAAAGCAGTAAGCCAAAACTCTCTGCCTATCCCCTGTAATCCCAGCCAAACTTCCCTGTGCATTTATCCTGGAAATGTCCTGATCCAATCACTAGTTTTGTCACACTAATTAAAGCCATCAACCAGTCCAGAATCCCATTGTCATTTCCTGGAAACACCATCAGGTCTTTGTTTTAGATGCTAGAGACCATCAGGCACACCTCCAGAGGCTAATAATCAGGTATATGTCTCAGAAACCTACCCTCTGTGCACACACCATGTATGCACCTCTGCACTCTGTGTATGTTCTGTGTTGCTCTCACACCTGCCAGTCTGAGCCACTCCTGCTTTCTATGATCTACTCATCAGACACATAATTATTACCCCCCCTGCAAACCCCTCAAACTCCACTATCCTGTTTTCATATTTCCATTTCAGTTAGCTCTGAATGCTGTGTCTGTGTGGATTGTTATTCTGTATGTGTGATTGCACTCTGCATTTTTCTAAATAAAACTCTCTTAATTCACTCAAACCTAGAGTTTTCCTAATTTATTACTGGTATATGCAGGTGCACATAGTCCGAAAGGTTATCCAGCCTCTTGCAAAAGCTATTTCCCCCAACATTTAAAATAACACTGACATACTTGGTGGGATCCCCCCCCCCAATCCTTCACCTTTCTTTGGGTAACAGAATTTCTGGAGACAAAATCTGAAAATTTGCACTTACAACTCTTTGCTCCAGTTTGGCGCTACTATAATCTGGCTTGCCATGTGTTGCAGTTGCTCTGTATGACCTGAGAATGAGGACAGTACCCTTGTAGCTGGTGCATCACAGATAAAGATTGGTGCCAGGGGTCTTGCCTGCTGTGTCCGATCATTTTAATGATGATCCTAGTAAGGCTCTGAAGAGCCTCCTCAGTGTTTCTTAGAACAGTAGAATACTGCTGATTGGAAATCTGTAATCACTTCACCTTTGAGGAAATGATGCATAATAAAATGCAAATATAATGCTCTAAAGAACCATAAGAAAAAGGAAAATGTGTCTACTTCTGTTCTTTGACAGTGCAGAAATTTGCCAGAGTCCGCAAGACATTCTAATATACTGGTTCTTTACAGCACTTGGAAAAGTCTCTTTTTGAACTGCACAGCTGACCGGGGGGATTCTAAGAGCTGTTACTTGTCCAAACTCTGGTTATATGAAGACCACATGGACATTCAAGAGATTGCAAAAGCTCTTATTGAAGAAGTGGAATGTTCTTGATACCTTCTCCCCTTGTGTCTCTCAACATGAAATATAAAACAGTTCTATCATGAAAGGAAGACCCTTTTCACATGCAAACACCCCATGGTTCTCCCATGTTTTTTAAAAAAACACCCACAATGATAATTCTCCATGAGTCATTTGGTGAATAGAAGCATAAATATAGCCTGAATTGATGCTGCTGTAGTTAGTGCAATTTCAGGCTATATTTGTGCTCCTGTTTCCAAGTTGGATAAATTAAGTATGACGTTACTGATTCAAACAAGATTTTGTGAAAAGATACTGCATCCAAACTGGCAAGCTGTGTGCATTTCTTCAAATTTGATATCTTCAAAATATTTTATCATCTTGACTCATAAATCAAGATTTACTCCTGGTGTTTCTGAAAATTAAATTATATGGTGGTTTTGCCAGCAGAAATTGTGTTTAGCAAACAACATTGAGAACAGCACTTAGTACACATGCTTCATATCTGTGCATTAACAGAAGCATCTCAGCTAGCTACAAAGCATTTTTCTTTTGACTCTCTGAGAAGGTACTGGAAAAAGGAGTTAATATCTGTGTGTGGCATTGTGTGTGTGCCCTTGAAATATGAAGAACACTTTTAGTTAATGCAGTGCAAAATAAAACTGCTGCAGATGCAACCCATTCTTTTTGTTTTCCATTTCTTCAAAAAGGACCCAAGGTTTGCCCACTTGTGGAGTGGAAGGAGATAACTGCCTCAGATTTAGGGGTGCAGCAACAGTAGCTTCCCAGCTCTTCCTCATGAACTGTCCAGATCTTCTGTCTGCAGAGAGTACTCTTGTCCTTCACCTCAGGTAGCCAAATGCCTTTGGCCATCTTTGGCAATGAACATGCATAAATGGAGCAGAATTCTTCAGCTTTGTACATGTATAGAGGTGAATGAATGGACATCAATAGTAGAGACAGTGAGGGCCATCCTATTCTCCCTTCATTTGTTTTTTAAACAGTTTCAGCCATGCAAATAAAAGAAGAAAACCCAGAGCTTGAGAAGGTTACCTTTTGGTGTACAGTTCCCAGAATTCTTCTGGGGACATTTCCAGGCTCTGAGAAAATACACACAAAATTGAAAATTTCTATTTATTTTCAGTTTATCATGTTAATGCTCAATGAGCCCAATGTGTGTGAAAACAATCCCACTTTTGTGGGATTTCTATGGGATTTAAACCCTGTTTATACACAGGATTTGGTCACTTTGCCTCCAGTGTGATAAACTGGCAGTTGGACTGGAAGGACATCAGTATTCTCAACAGTTTCCAAGAGAATGTTGTGTGGTTCTGCTTTTCTATATTACTCTGTAATGTTTTGGTTATCTGCTCCTTATTTACTTTTTCACATTTTCCTGAATGCTGTGGTTTCTTCAAGCATTAATTCTTAGTAAGATTACATAAAAATTGCAATATTGCCTTCAAGTTGTTTTATGGCAACTCCACAAATTTCATAGGGTTTTTAAGGCAAGGAATACTCAAAGGTTTTTTTCCAGTTCCTTCCTCTGAAATGCAGCATCCAGCACCTGATATTCACTGGCAGAATCCCATCCAGGTACTAACCAGGGCTGAACCTGCTTACTTTCAAAGATTAGAGGTGATCTGCTTCCTTTAGGGTATTTAGGCAAGGCTACTATTGCACTATTCCCTTTAAAAATGCCAGA
Organism: Sceloporus undulatus; assembly: GCF_019175285.1. Lineage (NCBI taxonomy): Eukaryota > Metazoa > Chordata > Lepidosauria > Squamata > Phrynosomatidae > Sceloporus > Sceloporus undulatus. The sequence continues at coordinate 98,517,377 of NC_056523.1, forward strand.
GAACAGAGAAGTCTTTGGTAACAAACAATCAAAAACAACATAGGAAAATGCTTGTAGAAGTGGTGTAATATGTGTTCATTTTCCTGATTTGGGCAGAGAGTAAGGGTGGTTCCATGATGGCATCATTGCATCGCTACACATGCACAGTTTCCTGGTTGTTGGGTTGTTGTTTTTTAAACCACCAATCATGGGCCCATTACAGACCACCAAGAAGCGGCGGTCTGCCACTGGCGCCGCCGGTTGCAGCATCCGGGAACCACAGCAGCCAAACGGCGCGGTTCCCGGACACTGCAGAGAAGGAGCACAAAAATTGTGCTCTTCCTGGGCCCCAGAAGAGATGCCGCGAGGTGCTAGTCACGCACTCGCGGCGTCACTTCCGGGGCGCGACGTATGGACGCAGAGCGTCCACTACGTCAAGATGGCAGCGGCCATGTGGAACGGCCACCACCATTTGTTACGGACTCAGTCCATGGTAGCGTTAGGGGCGTCTGGAAGAGACACCCCTTTCTAACCCTAGCACGGACTGAGTCCATCCTAGGGTGCCCATGTGTAACGGGCCATAGATATCTTATTTTATGTGCAAGAAAGGGGCTGTGAAAACTATAGCAGTTTTCAATTGGACTGATCTCAACCAACTGACTAGTATAACAAGTACCTGAGTAGAATTCGTTAAAAAGGAAGGTGCAATTATTGCCTTACCCAATGTTGCTTTTCTTTTTTCTTCCTCCTTTACGTTTCATCCTTTTCAGATATTTTGAATGTCTGTTGACTATATGTTGTCAGTCATTTATTAAGAGCACAGGTTATTAGTATTAGTCATGATAAACCAAAGAGAAATAGGGAGAAGAGACACAATGAAAACAAGTTTCAGCATGGTTCAGTTTGATTACTGACAGAAGGTTATGCTTTTCAAATACTTTTCTTCCTTTATTTTGCAGGTCACAGATGTAAGTGAAATTTCTTGGCAGTCATGAGATTTTTGATGTAGTTCTTTTAAATGATTATTTTTCATTTCTTTTTCATTATCTGATGACAGGCTTTGACAGATATTGTTGTGTATGGCCCTGATTTGTATATAAGATGAAATCATGCACTATTTTGAAAAAGATGTTATAGCTTTACCTTTAGCTAATTTAAGCTGATACATCAAATGTTCTGCCAGAGTTGTGTGCCAGAAGCTCTGCTATGTTCCAGCTTTTAGCTGTTACTCAGATTTCATTTATACTGTGCTGCTGAGAGTGACTTTAGAAGCTGGTCTTGTTTCTAATGTGAATTTGGGGATCTTGGTTTAGTATTTTCCAGTTAAAAGGCTAAAGGAAGGTGCTAGGCCTTACCTTATACCGTCACATAATAAGTTAACCAAAGTTTTGTTTAAATTCTTCATTTTGTATCACTAATAACTTTGTGTTCTCAATAAAATGCTTTGTTCAATTATTATTTATTTATTTATTTATTTTTAAGTATTTGTTTATCACTTGTCAGCCTATTAGGGTTCCCAAGGCCATGTATAGCAAATAAAAACAGAAGAAAACCAGGTAAAACCAGGAAAACAAACTAATCACCTCTGGTTTTAAATACCAAAAGCCATATAAAACAATGTCGGCCACATCACCTACTTAGCTACATAACCACCTGGCGCATTACAGACGCGCATAAAGTACAGGTTAGGAAAGGGCATCCCTTCCAGATGCCCTAACCCTAGTACGTGCCGAGCACGTACGAAATGGTGGTGCTCTATACACATGGGCGCCGCCATTGGTACGTCACAACCGCACCGCCTCCAAACGGAGCAGTGCAGTTGTGATGTACTGGTGTTGGGCAAGGGCGCCTGGGGCACCCTTTCTGCGGCACTGGAAGGAGCTCTGTTTCGGAGCTCCTTCCAGCTTTGCATCGCTGGGCACAGCCTTTAAATGGCTGCACCAGCGACGCAAAGCAGAAAGGGGACAAGCACTCCCTTTCTGTTTGTCCACTGCCGCCATCAGGTGTCCTTGGGGCTTCAAGCCCCAAGGACACCCCTTTCCAGGCTGCAGGGAAGCAGCCTTTTGCTGCTTCCCCGTGGCCTGGAAAGCTGTGGCAGCTGAGGCCCCGATACAGCGGGGAAAGGGGCGGGAACAGGACGCCCCAAAGTTTCTTCTGACCCAACTCCTCCCCACCCCATTCCTGATTTACCAGGCAGCAGCTGCTGCAAGTGATGTCGACGACCAACTGTATATTCACCCATTTAGCCTCTTGCGATGATGGGTCATGCAGCAGGGCCTCTACTAACAATTTCAAATTCTGGGCAGGCTCATATGTGATCAGGCTGTCCTTCAGATAACATGGCCCCAAACCATTTAGGGCTTCCTAGCGGCCTAAATACCCTAAAGGCATCAGATACCATTTGATCTTGGAAACTAAGCTTTGTAATTTTTTATGCTGTAATCCTGCCTTGATCCACAGGGCGAGGCAGGAAATATAAATAAATCATATTATTATTTGAAGGTCTACATTCTCTGAAGATGCCAGCCACAGAAGAAACTCTTCTAGAACATGGGCACCAAGCCCAAAAACCCCACAAAAAACCATATTATTATTATTATTATTATTATTATTATTATTATTATTATTATGCAGGATAATTTTATTATTATCATTATCATTATTAATTTCTTATCCGCCTCACCTCATGGATGAGCCCTTGTTAACACTGGGATGGGAGACCACCAATTAATATCAGGTGCTGTAAACTATGGTGGGATACAGACTGCCCCTTTGGGGCGGCCTGCACCCGCCCCTTTCCCCAACGGATCAGGGCCTCAGCGGCCACAGCAGCAGCCCCAGAATCCCTGGTCTGCTGCTTTTCCAGGCCTCAGGGAAGCGGCAAAACACTGCTTCCCTGCGGCCTGGAAAGGAGTGTCCTTGGGACTTTCTTTTCCGTATCACTGGTGTGGCCATGTAAAGGCTGTACCAGTGATACGCGCAGCGAAAGGAGCTCCGTTTCAGAGCTCCTTTCAGCGCTGCTGAAAGGGCGCCACAAGCGCCCTGTAGCAGCATCAGCACATCACGGCCATGCCGCGCCATTTGGACGCAGCATGGCCATCACATCAAAATGGCGGTGCCCATCTGTACAGGGCACTGCCATTTTGATGTACCGAGTACGTGCTAGGGTTAGGGAGCGTCTGTAAAGGATGCTCTGAGGCAACCCTAGCATGTACTCAGTACATGCTAAAAGGCCCGTCTGGACACGGCCTTTAATTCAGATAAAGGAACTGGTAAAATCAGCCCTTACCGAAAGAAACCCTATGAAATTCATAGGAGTGTGGTAAGCAGATGGGCGACCTGAAGAAATGCACACATCAAAACCAGCACCTTGAACTGAGCTCAGAAGCAGACTGGAAGCAAGACTGATGATGCATGATCTCTAAAGTGCATTTCAGACAAGAGTCTGAATTTGCATATCTCACGAGATGTAGCTTCCAAACTTTTTTCAAAAAGATCCCTATGAAGAGTGTGTTGTTGTTGTTGTTGTGTGCCTTCAAGTCATACAATGGTGTAGGTTACCACTGCGTTATGATGTGGAACAGATCCTGGGCTCTCAAACTATCAGTCAGTGGAGCACAAGCTCTTGCAGTTTCTGCCAAGCTGGTAAAGCTCCAGGTATAACCCCAGCCATGGACTAAATGTGGGCTGCTCAGGGACCAGCTAACTAAGTACAAAGAGGCTCATCCTCAGAAGGATGACCAGCAAAGTGATGAATTGATTTAAGAATACAACAGCCAAGTGGAATGTTTGCAGTCCACAAGTATTCAGAATTTGAATTTAGTGGGTGACTTTAAAGTAGCAGTATATACCTCTTCTCCAGTCTTTCAAATACCACAGGTAGTTTGCCCATAAATGCAGAAAGTGGAAGGAAAGGCTACTTGAACATCTGCTTTTCACTGCTTTTTATAATCAGAAAAAGAGCTGCAAACTACAGCTCCATTAAAACAATTCTAGTCCCATGCCACAAACATGTTCCTAAGAACTCACACACTAACTTAAATAAATATTCCTTATGCACCACCTATCTCAATGTGCTGCACATGGCAACAGATTGTACCTGATATTTCAGAACATTCACAGAAAAATTCATGTCCTTCCACTCACTCATGCTTCTAACAAAGCAGAGATTTCCAAATAGCTGAGTATGAAATTGCATCCCCATGTCATCTTGGCTCTCAGCCACTGAATGATTTAATCACTGTGAATTTGTTTAAAACTGTGTTGAATCGAATGATTCAGCTTGGTCAAAGTCCTTTGATGGTGGGTTCCAGAAGTGCTCACAGCACGGACAGGTACATAATTATTTTAAACCTGATACATATTAATGTCATCATGCTTTTCTTAGTTTTTGTTTCACAGGAAAGAAAAAAATGAGAGTTCCTTATTCATGTCTTCCATTCTTGCTCTTTTATTGCACTGTTATATGGATGGCAGAGTGGTGGGAGTTAAACCTGTCAGGCCTCCAGTTGTTGAAGACCTATTGCAGGAGGACTACTGAGACATGAAATCCAGCCTTATAAAGCTATATAATTTTATTTTGCACTCCATTACACACTAGAGCAGTGAATCCTCCATAAACCCAGTAATGGAGTATTATAGATGGTTGTCAGCAATTTCCAAGATAATTTCAATTTTTTCTTTTTGCTAACTCAAACGTTAATTGACTAGGAAAAGTTCAGTCTTGATAAGAACAAATGATCTGGATTAATAACAAACACAAACATCTTGAACAATAGCAGTAGAAAATACTGCTAAAGCACTGCCTCTCTGATGTGCAGCATGTGTGTGTGTATTCTACATTACTGCAAGCACCACACATCAGTTACTGCCACAAACAGTCCTCCTAATAAGTTCAGAAGTGAGCAGTTGTGGCCCTCCAGATATTGCTGGACTGCAATACCCTACATCCCTCAATAAGGGATAAGGTGGGGCTGCCTTTGAAGTGTGTTTGGAATCTGCAGCTGGTACAAAGAGCTACAACCAGACTGTTAACTGGGACAGGTTACAGAAACCACACAATGCCCCTGTTGAAACAGCTCCACTGGCTGCCAGTTTGTTTCTGGGCACAATTCAAAGTGCTGGTTATGACCTATAAAGCCCTGTATGGTTCAGGTCCATACTGTGGGGCTATACAGATGGGCAGCATGTAGCTGCCCCTTTTTGCCCCAGATTGGTTCCACGGCAATCACACACAGTGGCACCAATCTGGTCCCTGAAGGGAGCAAAAAAAAGCTGTGAAAAATAAAATTGGTAGAGGATTCAATCCATTGGTTTTGCAACTACTTGTAATCAGTGAGGCAAGCAGTTGCGAAAGCAAGGAATTGAATCTTCTATCAATTTTATTTTATTTTATTTTACAAAAATGTTATGTACCCATAGGTCACACCATAAGCATGAAGGCAGCACTGAGAGAGAGGGGGAATGGTGGATCTACCAAAAATTGACCCTTCTGCCATTAGTCCCTCCCCTTCAGAATAATGCGATTCAGAACCTTTGTTCCCACTTGTTGAACATGCTTTGGAGTTGATTCTTTTCAAAAGAACCACTAGAAAACTAGTGTCTTGAAAAACCATTTTTTGGTTTTGGTTTTGGTTTTTGCATTTGCCTTGCTTTATTGTGACATAAATTTCTCAAAGTAGGATCGGAACTGGTTTCAAATGGGAATGACAGTCATATAACCCGACCAGCAATTTGCTGTCCTTAGGCAGGCAAATAGGCAATAGGACTATCATGACTCATTTCCTCTGTGGAATTTGCAGCCTGCTCAAAAATGACCAATGTTAATATCTTGAAGTATAGCCTCCATATTCCCCAGTCTCTGTAGGATTCTGGGAGCTGGAGTCCAAAAAAGGAACTCTTTGTATTTCAAAAGGCTGTTTCTATAAACATTTTCTCAGAAGCAAGTCTCTCTGTGTTGAATGAGACTCATTCCCAATCCAGAACACATAAACTTGTGGTACCAGTGTATACAATGATGACATCCTATTAAAAAGTTCAATGTTGCAACAAAGTGTAATTGAATATCCCACTTTTATTGCTGATCTTTAATTACATTTAGGAATGTTTATTTTCAGAGCTTTTCCTTTAAAAATACATGCTTCTTTTGCTTCTGCCAGATAATACTATCTAATGACTGCTGTATACTGTTTCTAAGCCTTGATAATAAAACTTTGCTTTTGTTTGCTAGCTACTACAATGCTGATGGTCTCTGTTTTCAGCATTTATTGGTTGTCCCCCCCCTTTTTTTTTTTTTTTAAAAAAGCTGGCAACACCAGAGACTTACCTAGAGAGTTTAAGGCAGCACTACTCAAAGGCATGTTAAATGGTCTAGTCCTTGTTATTGACCTGCTGGATGTCTATCCTTGAAGAGTTACAAGGGTGAGTTTACACAAGTCAGAATACTCCAGGCTGCTCCCAGAGTATTCTGGATTCAAAGCTGCCCTAAATTCTCCCCGTTACCTGAACACTCCAGAGCAAAACTGGGTAGCTGTTTACACATGTGTCCCACTGTGCTGCCTGGTGCCACTGCCACTAGCATGAGTCAATCCCTCTGAGGTCAAAAACAAGGTGCCCAGCATCAAACACATGGCTGGGCACCTGGTTGTGACCTCAGAGGGAGCAACGCGTGCCAGCATCATTCTGGAATGCTCAAGATTTTCCTGGAACATCTGGAGCAAATGGTGAGTGTTTTAAAATTAGATTAAAGCAGACATGGCCTGCATTTGGTGTAGAACTGGCTTTCCCACATGGGGAGAGTCCATACTCAAATTGCACCATTGGCCCTGCCTTGTGAAGACAGGGCAATGCAAGGATGGGAGGAAACTGCTTTAAATGGCTCATGTAGACATGTCCTCATCTAAAACTCTAGGTTCTTGCAAGCAAGACAGACATGTTAGTAGAGCTAACATGCTTTTTGGGGTTTGCTTTTTGGATTTTTTTGTAAATATTTTCAAGCCATTGGTGGTTGAATCTGTGGATGCAGAATCCATGTTTAAAGAAGATCAACTGTAAGCCTGCCTCACCATCTATCCCCAGCTTGTTTAAAAAATAGATCTATAAATCTGGTCATCAGTGACATCCCACCCTGATGTCACCTGGTGTGAGGGGAGCAGGGGGACAGCAGTCAAAAGGGTGCACTTGGCCCTTTCCTTCACTGCAAAGCCAAGACAGGTGCAGTGGGAACAGGGCTTGACCAAGTGACAGTCCTGAAGAGGGTGTCACCCGGTGTGGGCCATACCCTCTAGTGATGCCACTTCTGGCCACCAGAATGGAAATCATAAGAAAAGTGGAAGCTATTGAAAGAATGAAAAAATCATTGCTGGATTTATTCTGGAAGAAGCTTTCAAGTTGTCTCTAGAAGGTTAGAAATGTTCTTGTTTACTTATGCAAGGTTTATCTTCATGTCACATGTATACATTATTTTGTGTTGAATAAAAAGTCCACTGAAACTTTTGTCTGTGTGCATGTGTGTTGTTCAAGAGCCTGTTCCTTCCATGTTACCTCTGCTTTTTGTATCAAATTTTCTATTAAAGATGTCATTTCCAAGAACACATTTACTTCATTAACTGAGATATACCTGTGTCTGACATGGAATCTTCCCCTTCCAAAGAATGGAGCATCATCATAGACCTTTGAGGGAAGAGCTACTCCATTGTTCCAGGAACGTAAAATTGATGCCCTATACTTTTCCGGTTCATAGATATACAAAAATTATCATTTTACCTACCAGATTATATACAGCATGTTCACAATGTATACTTCATGTTAATAAGGTATACTTATGTTTGAAAAGAAATTAATTATTGTATATATCTCTGTTGTCCAGCAAATTTCAAGAACAGCAGCAATACTGTTAAAAGCTCAGTATTTTCATGGCTGCAGCATTATGTTTCTCTCTGTTATAAAAATAAAAAGCATCCCAGCTGATTAAGGCTACAATCCTATAGCCTCTCAGCCAGCCCCTGAATGGCTGTAGGATGTAGCAGAGGTGGTCCTTTGATGGTGGGGTGGCATCTATGCCCATGGAGGAATTGCTAGAAAACAAGTGGAAAATGCTGCCAGCCTAGATGTACCACCAGCGATACATTCCTGATAGAAGTGCATTCCACAGACATGTTAGGGCAAATCATGGAAAGCTTGGTTATGAAGGGCCCAAAGTTCCTTTATTCTTTTGACATGCCCCCCCCAACATAGAGAAAAACTGCACCAAGCACTGAGATAGTACCCCGATTCCCCCTCCTGTTATTTTTAGTCAGGTTTGTAGGTATAAGGAGGGAATGAGGACATTGACCAAAATAAGAATTCCTTCTCCAAATTAAGTTTTCCTTCAATCTCTAAATTTATAGGCTACAGTAACTTTAAACTTCAGCCATTTAGGCATCCCCCCCCCCCAAAAAAAAAGAAGCAGGCAAAGTTTCCAAAGGAATGTGAACACAACAAATAGAAGAGTCTAGGTGTGAAGTGTTTCACACTGCAATGCTAGAAATGTGGGGAAAGGAAAATTTAATGGGGGGTGGAGCAGAATTCTTATTTGGAGGGTCAGCGTCCTTATTTCCTGCCTTCATAGTTTCACCTCTAGTGTCATTGTGAGAAAATTATTATATTTCTTTAAAAAAAAGTGGGAGGGAAGCTCAATCCTATACATACCACCCTGGCTTTAGGATGCTGTGGTTCCTCTAAGTACAGTCTCCACACACAGATATAGACACAGGTCTGAATAAGTTTGTTCTATTACATTCTCCTCTTTACGAATCTGGTGGTTCATTTCCACTCCTCTTTTTTCTATTTCAACCCTTGTCTTTTAAAAAATATTTGTATTTCATAAAAGAGATAATCACAGACAAATGTGCAGGCTGCTACAAAAGTTAGTATTGGAGAGGGTTGGGTTTTTTTTTTAATCAATTGATTGCATGTTGCAGCAGAGAGCCAGCATAGTGTAGTGGTTTGAGCATTGGACAAGCACTCTAGAAACCAGGGTTCGAATTCTTGTTCAGCTGTGGAAAACCAGTGGGTGACATTGGACAAATCACACTCTCATTCTCATATAAAGGCAAGAGCCAAACCCCCTCTGAACAAATCTTGCCAATAATGATAAATTTGCCTTATGTTTGCCATAAGTTGGAAACTTGAAGACTCTTAACAAATGTAGCAGCAGTCATCTGGAAAAATCACGTTTGTGGCTGTTAATTTGTTGTTGTGTGCCTAAAAGTTGTTTCTGACTTATGGCGACCCTAAGGTGAATTGTTGTTAACCGCCCTCAAGTTGGTCTTGACCCATGGCAACCCTGTGGATGAGACTTCTGCAAGACTCCCTAACTTCTACTGTTCTGTTTAGTTCCTGCAAATTCATACCCGTGACTTTCCTAATAGAGTGCATCCATCTAGCTTGTGATGTTCCTTTCTTTCTATTTCTCTCCACCTTTCCTAGCATTATGTTTTTTTCCAGTGACTCGTGCCTTCTCATTATGTGACCAAAGTACGACAGCCTCACTTCAGTCTACCTTAAAAGGTGAATCTATCACAGGGTTATCTTGCTGAGATTTGTTCAGAAGAAGCTTGCCTTTACTTTCCTCTGACTTGCCCAAGATCATCCAATGGGTTTCCTTGGCTGAGCAGGAATTCAAACTCTGATCTCCAGAGTTGTAGTCAAATGCTCAAACCACTACTTCACAGTGGTTTTGTTTTTGCTCTTAATATAGGTCACTTTTTCTATTTACCTTTTCCAAAAAATTTTCTCATACAATGAAATCATGTTCTAGATTAGCTCAACACAAAGGTTCCAGGAATAGTTTCACATTGGTGATGGCACAGTACTGGGCAAGTGACAGAGTCCCTTCTAGAAAACAATTATCATCATATCATCATAATCCTCTGTTTATATGTGACCAAAGTTGTCTCAGAATACTCCATATATGAGACTAATCCATGGCCAGATCCTCTAGGAAGTATTTGCTTTCTTATATTTTGTTTTAAACCGGAATATTCCAGGTCTTCTTCAATCACCAGAGAAATAAAAGATACGTTGGGACTTGCTGCTTCAGAACTTCAGAATAGAATATTTCCATTTGCTTGTTTGTTCCATTTATATCCCACTTTTCTCCTGCCAAGGGATCCTAGGTAGCTTAGAAAATAAAAGTTTAGCTAAAAACTTTACAAATATTAAAAAAATTAAATGCCAGTTCTATTAAAAACACATAGTTAAAAGCAGTTTTAAAATACATTTAAGACAGAATTTAAAATATACAAAATAAGAACAGAGTGTACCATTTTAAACAATATTCTGCCACATTTTTATTGAGACTATGCAATAGTTGATTCTTTTCAGGGCTGCCTCCAGAGAGAGAGTTTTGTGAGAATAGATGAACAAATCGTTCTGATCAAATGAATCTTTCCACAACATATCTGGAACCCCTGTTACAAAATGATTGTGCCACCACTCTCCTCCACAGGAACAGCATCTGAGGTGCAGAGCTCTGTTTATACAGAGCCACAGAAGGATGACTCTAGGCCAGACTCCAATGACACCAGTGCCAGGCCTTCCACCCCCAAACACCATTAGCACTTTGAAAAGTCAAACACAAGAGAGAGCACATGTTGTAACACTTGCCAAGCAGATATCACACATATTGGTCTGGAATACAGCCTATGCATTAGTGCTTCCTCTCACTTGCAAGTACAGAATGTGAAAACTCCTGGCTCTCTACCATTGATACTGTTATTACAACAATGAGGAAAAGCTTCCATGCATTCAAAGCTCTGGAGGCTATTGGTTCCCATGTCACTGGTGCAAGCTAGGTTTTAGTCCCACTTTTAAAGGAACTATCCCAGGGGCTGTATCTAGCTGGGGAATAGGTTCTTTAAAGTGTGGACTAAACCATCTATCAGATGTCCTGACAGTGACTCCGGAGCTACCAGACACCACATCTGCAGAGTGTGCCCAATATGACAATACTGCACAAAGTAAGCTTGCCACATGGGGTTTCAGTTAGTGGTCCAATTTCCTTCAGGTAGGACTTGATTTGAGTCAGAGTTGAAAAGAATGATGTGCAAATAATGAGCTACTTGCAATTATTTATTTTCTCCAGTAACAAATATAAAATTATATTATATTATGACTACATCAGGAGTAGGCAACCTGCGGCCCACGGGCCGGATGCGGCCCGGCAAGGCCTTGGGACCAGCCCCAGCCCGATCCTGCCACCGATTGCCGCCAAGGCCTTTGGCCTATCAGGAGGAGGCAGGTAAAGGGGGAAGCGGCGGGCAAGAGGGGCAAGCGGCGGGCAAGTGGGGGCAAGGGGGGGCAATTGTATATAGAAGCCTCAGAAACATGCATTTATATTAACATTTTTTAAAAAAATCAGCAAATTTATTCGTGTGTACTCCATTTTTTAAAAAAAGGTGTCCTCCATTTGAAAATTTTGTCCTACATTTGGCCCAGTTTATTTATTGATATAATTTTTTTAAAATTATTTAATTATTTATTTATTGGCTTCGGCCCCCCAGTTATCTGAGGGACAGCAACCCGGCCCCCGGCTCAAAAATGTTGCCTACCCCTGGACTACATCAACAAGTGACAACTTTATTCCTCTTATGGTCTAACCATAACTTTTAGTTATCTTCATAATAACAGGGGTATCACCTCACTAAATGGTAAAGGAATACCACGTGGACCAAGTGTGGGATCATTTATTTATTTATTTAGAGCATTTATACCCTGCCCTTCAGCCAAAAAGGCTCACAGAGTGGCTTACAAACTATTAATTTTAAAGGTCCCTGCCCTTAGGCTTACAGGTCTAAATAAGATAAGACACACAAGGAAAAGGTGATGTTTTCAAGTCTAAATAAGACAGGACACACAAGGAAAAAGTAATGGCAGTGGGGGAAGTGAATAAGTCTGACAGAAGCTGGCTGCTCTTATCTTCCTCAGAGGCCATAATGATGGTGCTGTGCCTGGCTGCTCTTCTCTCTGTGTTGTGGGTGTTCAGATGACAACAAGGCAGACAGTGTGTTTTGTATAACAGGCCAACAGTTTTAGCATTCTGCTTGTTAAACAAAATTATATAAAAAGATGACATATGGAAGCAAAAAACTACTTTTAGAAGCTTGATGACTAAGACCTAACCCCAACTGCTAGACCCAACTGGAGTAGACCCACTAAGCCAACACATGCATTGGTTTGTTATCCAGCAATTGTTTTAATGGCTTTACCCTAGCTGGAGCTAGGTATTGGATTTAGGCCTATAACAGTAAATACACAGGGAGGGGGAGCATAGAACTATACAAGTGACTAATAAGTACCAGTCCGAGCTCTGCTCTCATCATAGACTTTGCCTTACTTCACCTTTTGAGTTATTGTATAAGACAAATTTATGGCTCCAAATCTTTAAAAATAATAATATTGGAACCAGAGTTCTATACTTGAGGAAAATAAAGAAGATTGCACATCTCTAACTTCCATTCTCTGGGGAGGATCACGCATTCCTACTGCCCATCCACAGAGGCCTCCACAGGATCCATGCCCCTTTCATGTTTGGAGGGAGGCCACTTGAGAACAAAAGAGCATATCTGCATCCTACCCACTGTACACAATCCACTCCATCTGAAGAGTCATCCAGGTCAATTTCAATGTGAGTACTAGGAGTTGCACTTTTATAACGTTCATGGGGCTCAATCTTTCATTAAAAATAATATATCTCCTATGGTTGCCAGTAAGATTGCAGCAGTATATTGCATCTTGAAGCTTCAGGAAACATATGGCAACATAAAGGTTCTGGCGCTTATTCAGGTAGCAAAAGGTAACATAAAGCTTCTTGTGTCTGTCCCATTTCCCTATCTCAGTAGCTGTTAGAGGAACACTAGATTAGCTAGGTCCACAGTCAGAAAGGTGAGTTAAAATTTGCTTGTGGGCCAATGCTCACATTCACCTTGACAGGTAAACACGGAAACCTGAAGCAAAGATTTTGTTAAAAACAAAGAGATGGCTACTTAATTTACAAACCCCTCAAAGTTGTCTATTTTCATTTCTAAGAAAACCTGGAAGTTTTCTTGTTAGTGCACTTTAAGTGAATTGGATCCTGGAGGCTTTGTCTTTCAATTTCAGGAATTTTATCACACTGAGAGACACGGACAAATGAAGCTTCCTCCCCCCCATCCCCTACAACCAAAGCTCCAGACTTTCTTTCTCTGTGTGTGTGTATGTGTGTGTTTAAAAAGATTGAATTTCAGTGTGCAGGATTATAGAAAAGACTTTTAGGGGCTCCTTTCTGGGGACAAAAACTGAGCAAAACAGCTGGGAGGGATTAGGCCTAGCTGGTGCCTGCATTTCCAAAACCTATGATCCACTTTTGCTCTACAACACATTGTATCTGAAGCCTTTTCAAACCAAAACAATGTTCATTTTGTCATGGAGTCAGTGTTTGAAATCTATTTATAGTGTGTTGAAGGCACTATTTTTTTTGAACAAATACATGCTTTTCAAAAATACACAGTTTTCAAAATGTTTTCTTTACCCATGGAGATTTCAGGAATAGATACATTGCAATAGTGTATATTTCAGTTCATTTTTTAAAAATGTGTATTTGCTGGCAAATAAAAAAAAATCAAAAGTAAAATTTACACTAAGAGGCTGACTGACCACAACTCTGAAGATTTCTTTCCTTGCACTTCAAATTCATGTTTGACCCCATTTTTATGGTGGAAGCAGCTCACAGAGCCAGATATACAAAGATTCAATTGGTGAAACTGAACAGAATTCCATTTTTCTCTGGTAATTTCCATAGCTGTTTATACTCAACTATAAATGCAAATAGTTTTCAACATGATTGAAAAACCTGCACAATTAGGTTCCTGGTGACATGGTAGTTCCTATTCATGAGCACACATCAGCACCCTTTCCATACATTAAACTGAATGAATGAGTATCAGTCAAAAGTGTTGTTGTGTTTGGAGGCATGGAACTCTTGGCACTGAGAAATTTAGACTCAAACAAGATTAGAAGATACAGACTTTATTGTTCCGTAGTTCCTCTTGCCTAAGGCCACAAATCCACTGTTTTACTCCCTAGCCACCCACTAGAAAACCTAGGGTGGACTAGCACTTTGTAACCAATCTGGCTTGGATCAAGGAATGTATGTATCACAAACACTACAAATCATTCTCATACATTCAGTGAAAACATGAAAAATGTAAGGAAAGTACTACCGCATGATTCAAAGTGGTTAAGAAAGATGCCCCAAACAACATGATATGGAATAAATCAGTAGGAGTGTATCCAATACTACTTAGCAGTTGTAAATAGAACATTCAAAGGCAAAATGATTCACAGTCTTTGGAACTGTTACAACAAACATTCAAAGTAGACCAGTTTTCCTGAGATCATGCAATGAGAAGGAAGAAACTTATGCCTTACGAGGAGTAGGACACTTTTGCCTTAGGAGGAGTAAGGGAAAACAGGAGGTTACATCTATCCTCCTCACACCACATACTAAAACCCACAAAAAAAACACATATGAAGCATTTTGCAATCCTGCAAAAATCCTGTTCACCCTCAGTGAATTTCTGATGCATAGCTTAGTCATCAACACTGTGCAGCATTAGCTCTTAGCAATGTTGTTCTCATAACCCCAACATTTGCCACAAACTCCAGAAAAAGGAGAACTGGTGAAACATCTTCTGTTTTTCAAAGACCACAGTGCTGATGCAATCCCAGCTAAGGAGGTGTTGACACCTGTGGTTTACCCCAGATTGAGAAACTATCTGACACCCAATCTCAACACAAATGTGTCATCTGAGGGGTTCTGTGGTAACTTTTAAAATAGGCGCAACACATGGATTGAATGTAAAGGCAATTGAGTGTCACAGCTGATGAACGTACAGACTCCAGTTTAGCTTCAGAATGGCATTGGGGTGGTATGTAAAAATTGATAGCTAGCTCAGTGTTGGAGCACTCTGAACACCCAGCATCTCACCTCAATAGTCCGCCATCTCTCTGCTAAAAGTTGTCACTGCTTGGACAACATCCTAGAAGGTTTGTGCATCACAGAAATTGCCAGTGATACTAAGCAATTGGCTCCTGGG
>NC_056523.1:98532481-98573741 GCF_019175285.1 Sceloporus undulatus
TAAAATCACAGGGCAAGAGGAAAGAGTTAAATGCTTAGAAACAATTCAAACATGAAAAAATTCAGGTAAGTGAAGATATGAAGGCATTTGGGTACATTCTCAGTCAAATAATAAGCTAGAGCCTAAGCTGTGTATAGGGGCTGTCACAACGAGAGGGGAGAAGGCTGCAGATCAGTGGTGGCTTGCACTTCCAATGCCAGGGAGGGTTAATGCCTGGTTTCAGTCAGAACTTTAAAGGGAATACCCACATACACACAAACACAGTGCCAAACCCTATATCAAAATTCGTTCAGTACCTTGGATAGCTCCATAAACTGATTTCAGAGGACACTTGTTGTTAGCTGACTTCAAGGTGACCCTGACTCATGGCAACCCTGTGAGTGAGACACCAAGTCTCCCTATCTTCAACCATCTGCTAAGGTTGTGTAGATTCAGGCACATGGCTTCTCTGATTGAGTCTAGCTATCTGGAGCTTGTCTTCCTCTTTTCTACCATCCGCCACCTTTCCCAACATTATTGCTTTTTCTAAAGAGTCATGGTGTTGCTAAAGTATGACAAGCTCAATTTGCCTTTCAGGGAGAGTTCAAGTTTGATCATTCTAGAACCCATTTGTTTGTCTTTTTGGCCATTCATGGTATTCTTGGTGCTTTTCTCCATTACCGCATCTCAAATGGGTTGATTTTCTTCCTGTCGGCTTTCTTCGCTGTCCAGCTCTCACATCTATATAAAAATTCCTCTGGTTAAAATCCTAGCATCTCCACATAGAGCTGTTTGAACCTCTGGAGAGATTTTGCCAGTCATCATAACAGTAAGGGTTGGGTAAATGCAGGGGAAAGGGAACTAATTTTCAGGTTGGCCAAGAAACTGAGAGTCACGTTTTGCTTTTGAATTTAAATATAGATTTAAAAAATACATAATAATTAGGAACATATATTAAAAATAAATTAAAATTCATTCAAATTGATTAAAATAATTTTCATGAAATATTATTAGATAAATTAAAATCCTCCATTCATGCTTGCTTAATTTCTATTAAATGTGTATCTCTTTACAAATGTATCTTAAAAGTTCTTAAATTAGTAGGGGCCAGCATGGGTTTGTCAAGAACAAATCTTGCCAAGCTAATCCTTTTTTGACCAGGCCACTAATTTACTAGATGGTAGAAATACTGTAGATGCCATTTACCTGGATTTCAGCAAAACATTTGATTCCCCCCTCCCTGTTTTTTTTATTAGCAACCTGATTAAATTTGGAATACATGGGAACACTGTCAAATAGATCCATAATTGGTTGGAAACTTGTGCTCACAGAGTCATCATCAGTGGCTGCACTTCAAACTGGAAGGAGGTCTCTACCCTAGCACCATTACTCTTAAACATTTTATTAGTTATTTAGATAATGGAAATAAGGGAATCCTTATCAAGTTGTCAGATAACACAAACTGAGAGGGATAGCTAGCACATTGGAAGATAGAAACAGAATTCAAAAGGACCAAGATAAACTTGGATAGAAATTAATACATTGAAAATCAATAAAGATAAATGCAAAAATTCCACATTTAGACTACAAAAACTTACACTTGGTTATTCATCAACCAGCATGGTGTAGTGGTTTGAGCATTGGTCTATGACTCTGGAGATGATGAAGTGCTTCCTTGCTAAGCCATGGAAATCCACTGGGCAAGTCACACCCTCTCAGCCCCAGAAAACCCTATGATAAATTTGCACTAGGGTTGTCATTTCAGAAATGACATGAAAGCACACAACAGCAACAAATGCTTATGTTTTACTCTTGATTATTCAAACAAATGTTTGCAATTGTTTTTTGTTGTAGAAAATCTGCAGTAAAGGGGAAAAACTAAAAAATAACATAGGAGCTAATTGCATTGGGAGTGCTACAACATCTGAGTGTCTTGATGAACAGCCTTTACTCAGGACAAGAAGCAGCTATTAGAATAGAATACAGAGAAACAGAATGGTGCTCAATTGGCAAAGAAGTAAGGCAAGGCTTCATATTATCACCCTATTTATTCAACCTGTATGCAGAAAATACTGTTTGCACAGCAAGCTTAGAGTCAGAGGCCAGAAGAGTGAATATTGGGGTGAAGGAACATTAACAACCTAAGATATGCAGATGACACAATACTACTAGCAGAAACCAACAAGGACCTGGAGCAGTTGAAAATCGGAATCTTGGAGATGTCCCATCCACAGAGTAACCATGAGTTGAAGTCGACTCAAGGGAAGTTAACAACAGCAGTTGAAGCCCACAGGTGATACTTTCTCCATCCCTGGTACAAGCAATACAGAGCTAAAGGGCCCAATGGGGTGACTCAATAAAAAGCAGTTTCCTTTAGGCCTAAGAGGGATCTAGGCAATTAGTGATCATGAGCATGTTTGTAGAAATGATCATTCATTGTTGTGAACAATTCCAAGGGATTCAAGGTGGCCATAAGTGAGACTGTTGTAAAATGCTCCAGATGAGGAGTCTATGTACTGATGATGATGCTGGCTAGGTTTCTGAGTACTCTAACTCACCTTACTGGTTTTGGGGAGGCTAATGCTTAAAGTACTTATGATAGCTAGAATATATTAATTAGCAATCTAAGATTAGAAGAATCAGTTCCATGCCCATTTTGTTTACCAGTGCTTTGTTACCATGTTGAAAGTGAAAAATCCACAAAAACTACGTGGTTTGAAAGATTTGAAATATGTTGTTGCTGTTGAGGTTCTAACCACTAGCACTGATGCCTCAAGGGTGTTCCTCAGCGCTGCATCTGTCTTTTTCTCATCTGCATCCTTAAGAGACCAGAGCTGAAACTGGAGCACTGACCAATGACATAGCTAATTTCTCCATTAACTCCTCAAACAAATATTACTTTTTGCTATGATTAGTAATGTTCCTATTGTTTCCTGGATTATCCCATTCCAGTAACTTTCTGAACATTTCTGGTAATGGACTCTGAATGTCTTGTGCAGGGAACTGATGCAATATTGCAGCCAATCTGCAAGCTTTTCTCTGCTCTCAAAGGCCCTCCATATTTGTCACCTCATTTGATCCTATGCCTAATGTACTGAGCACTCTCTTAAAATGCTCTAATTTCAACCATTTATTTCTACCATTTTTCTTATCTTCATCAGAATTCTACTAAGAATCAATCTCCAACTCTTCTTTTGGATCTCCACCAATCACATCCCCAGTAGTTGTTGATGAAGTAATGGCAGCTGATAGTGTGATGGAAGCAATCCATCCACATAGGAAGAGCTGCAGTTCTAAATGTTGTGGCTTTGATAAGGATACTTCAAAATAGTTTCATCAGTATGCCTATGGTGGGTATCATGCATTTCTTGACCCTCATTTGCTTGTCTTATTACCCCACCATGAAGCCATTCCTTTCAAGTACATAGCTCCTCAACAAACAAACTACAAGGGGCCATTTCGACAACATGTGGAAATGAGAGTATTTGTTGCTATTTCTAAACCCTGTGACTGGTAATAAACTAAGTGTAACAGAAATTCCCACAGAAAATCTATGGTGGCCTAACTTTATCAGTTCATGGTTCAAGGGAGCCATTTCATTGTGTTAAACACTACCATTGTCTCAAAGAAATCAGAAGATCTATCCATGAACAAAGAGCAGTATTCCACCATGAAAATAAAGATGGGATAATTGGACTTTATCTGAAGGACACATAAGATAAGAAAAGGAGTATTCCTTGATTATGTAGGGTGATGAACTTAGTCCATAGAAACATAATTTTTGTATGGGAGGTGGCAGGATCATTTGTTTGACAAGCATTGTAAAGATGAAGCAACTGAGACTAAAGAATCTTGGGTGAGGACTTTAGAAAAAGATATCAGATTAGGCCTTTTAAAGGCATGCTTAAAGCTTTTGCAATGTTGGTTACAATTTACTACTGGGATTCCATATTTGTACAGCAGGTCTTCCATGTGTTCAAAGAACTTCACATACATTATCTTAATAATCCTTGCAATAACTCTATAAACATGGGCAGGCCATGATCTGAGCAGGAGGTATCTCATCAAAAAATTTTGGAGTGAGGTCCCCCTCCATCTCCACTTAGACCATGAGCTGCTAAAACCTGAGACAGTACTGCTAGCTCTCAAGTGACACTGAAGCTAAACACACAAGTGCATGCACAACAACAACAACAACAACAACAACACCCCAAGATGTTCCCATGGCTGCTTTCAAAATTCATGGTTAGACATGAACTATGGATCTCTCGAACTGCAACATATGATTGTAAGTATACAAAACAGGTAAAATAGTTCCATTAGTTCTTAAATTGATGTATATTCCTGCATGACAGGGGATTGGACTGGAGGGCAGTTGTGTCCTCCTTGAAATCTATGGTTCTGTGAATTGTTCCTTTGTAGATTAGGGATGGCTAAATCTGTCAGATTTGGCTTCCCTCAGTTTTCCATTATTCTACTCTTGAATTCATTTCAACCTATACTCAAATAATTGGCAGTCTTTGGTTAGAATCAGCCAGTGCAGTAACACATGGTGTAACTCTCCCTCCACCTGTTGAGCTCCTCCCATACCACACCAGACAAAATCCTTAGTATTCTTTGTATTAATATTACTCATAAATCATAATTCTAGTATATCACTGAATGTAATTGTGACATTACGAATTAGCAAAATAAATACATTTAAATTACAATATCATACATACAGCCTAAATGTATTTAAATGTACATAGTTTCATGTGGTAAAGTACAAATTTGATAATTAAAGGATATTTTAAAAGAATAGTTTTTCAAAAATTGAAATTGAAATTTAAAAAAGAAAACCTAAGGCCTCTCCTTTCTCCTCATACTGAACCTCACCCCACTCACACATCTCTTCTGCTGAGCTCCAGCATTTTAAAGCGATGCAGGTGAATGCTACAGCCCATTTCTGCCAAAAGGCAGATGTTTCGGGAGCACTGGTATAGAGTGTCACCAGGTGCAGCTTGCACCTCCACAACCTGCAGTAGCACTCCTGCAATTTGTGTTGACCCACTATTCCACAACTGATTTAATGAGTCTTTTCTGGTTGAAACTCACCTACAGGATTTCAGCCATTTTGTGGCCATCTTTCTCCAAATACTGTTTACACATTTTGTATACTTTTATAGGATAATTTATTTCATGGTTTCAATCTGATTTTTAAACATATATGATTTTAAAGTTGTATTTTCTTTTAATTTATGTTATGCTCCCCATGTTTGCAGAAAAGCAGGATGTTACATTAATGAATAATTAAAATTCCTTTCCATGAGGTACTTTGCATCCTGAACTTGTGACTGTCAATAACTATATTCCTGTTTTCATTTCCATTCAAGAAGTGTGCATTTGATACATTTCTATTTAAAAAAATGAACCAAACAATATTCTTTCCCCTGCCCCCAGCACTGATTTTCCTAAGTGTGCAAATCCCCATTCAGAGCAAGGAAAAGCAACAAATTACACAATGTCTCAGTGGACTGGCTTGCTCCATAGAGAACGATTAATCTGGGGACAAAGATACACACATACTTCTAAGTTTGCCTACATGAAAGAGATTAAAGAACCAGAGTATTTCATTATTTCAAATTAGTTAATGATGTATGTTAAATTGATTTCCAGCTTCTGGCTCAGTCCTAGGGCTAAAAGCACTGAGTGTAAAGAATATAACTAGACATTATGAAAAGTATTGACTATACTTGGAACAACAAAAATCCAAAATCTTTTTCTACTATCAGTTATATTGTGTGTGTGTGTGTGTGTGTCGGGGGAGGGGGTGCTTCTCTTTTTTTCCCCAGTGTCATGTTACACTTTCTCACAAACAAAAACCTAGAAAAACACCTTTCCCACCACTATGAAAAAGGGTATCAGCACTGGTTTTGTGAGTCCAAGGGTATTGTTAACACCAAGTGTTTAAAAATCATGAGTCAGCCTTCAAACATCCTGAGAGGAGTTACAGCAGTACTGAGAGCTTTCAGAACTCATAAACTCTTTTTTCTCTTTCAGATTTAACTTATAACTTTTACAAGATTTAGAGAACCCTGCAGTTGTATTTTCAAAGTTTCCTTGGAAAATGTGTGGCTCAAACGAGCATTTCAAATAACGCTGCAAGTCTTCTCAGTGTGGACAGAGGGTTTGTTGTCTTTTAAAAGGTGGTGCTTGAAAGGGGAATCCCAAGTGTTTTAGTAACTCCATGACAGGACTAAACAGAAGCTTCTTCCACCAGCAGAAATACCCCTTTGCAGGCTGATCTCAAAGATTTATCAACAGAACAATCTGCTTGCAGAACTGCTGTGCTGGCTGCGCTCTAGTCTAGTGGCAGAAGAGAGAGAGAGAAAAAGGGTGGAGCAAGTTATATCAAATCCACACCTCTTCCAAGCAAGGGACACAGCTACAATGCCAAAAACAAAATTAGACAGGGTGCTGGTTGCTGTTGTGTTCTGTGCCTTCAAGTTATGGCAACCCTAAGGAATTTATCACACGTGAGGAATTTCTCTTAATTTCGAATGAAAAGAAAGTGGAGCCAGAACGCATTCACGGAAAGTCGCTAGTTTAACGAAATTACGTGAATGCTCATTGCATTCGAACTGGCTCCCCATTGCCCAAAAATAGCGTGCCATTGCCTGAATTTGCGTGTGGCAGTCTATTGCGCAATAACTTGAAACCCCATGATTGCGCTCGTACTGACTTCCCATTGCCCAAATTTGTGTGTGGCAGTCTATCACACAATAACGTTAAACCCCATGATTGCGTTCAGACTGCCATTGGATTATACTTCCAATTTCCCTTGTCTAATAAACTCCTCAGGCAAACCAATCATTGGGTTTTCTAGGGCTGAAAGTGTGTGATCAAGGTCCCTGGATATCATTTCCAACATCCCTAGGCTGAGAGGAGTTGGGATTCAGCACAGATTCACACTTGGTTACTGTCAGCTCAGCTGACCCTTGGTCATCTTAGTCAACAAGGACTGAACTCTTATTTTTGAGTTATGTGAAACAGTACTGTCATTGTGCAGGAAGTCTGCCATTTTCATTTTCACATCAAGGAACAGCTGGATAGGTTCTCATATGAGACAGACAGACAGACAGACATGCCTTGAATAGACTTGTAAACAAGGTCATATAAAATCAAAAGTGGTTTTACTCAGAAGTCATCTGCACTCATTTTAGTAAGGCTTACTTATGAGTAAACCAGCTTCTGACTGTGCTGTATATAGTCCAGGGCTTTAAATATATGACTGGCTTTTAAAGAAGATTAGAAAGAGTCATACAGCTATGAATGACTATTTGTTGTAATGCCTGTTTAATCTCTCCACTATTAGAGGGATTATCATCATTTTCTGGAAATTGCAAGCACAAAAGTTTCCTCCAGCTGTGAGCTTTCCATCAGTTGGCCACCATGGGGCTGTGCAGACTGGCCATAAAGGCCAGCCTAGGGGTGGAGTCAGGGCATGATGCACACCCCAACTCTGCCCCCAGGACATCATAATAGTGCACACCACTCCACACAGTGCATGGCACCATGGCACTCCTCTGGTGCTGCATCCACATGATGCAGTACCAAAGGAGCGCCTTAAAGCTGTGACTGTCACACCCTTTCCTGCAGTTGCCATGGCCCCAATCTGGTGCAGCTGGAGGCTACCCTTTAGGGGTGGTCTGCACAGTCTCTATGAGAACAGAATGCTGGATTAGATAGGTGTTTGGTCTGACTCAACATGGTTCTGCTTAGGTTCTTAAATGCAGAATGCCTCATACTGGAAAGAAAAGCAAGAGAATACTAACTGGCAAGAACCTGATAAAAAATTGTATTTGCATTAAAACTCACTTTCACACATCACACTGAGCATAAAAGTGATGGAGGTCTCTTTCACACTACACAGCAACAGCACTTTGATGATCCTATGAAATCCTGGCATTTGTAGTTTTGTGAGATATTCAGAATTCTCTGGTAAAGAGCTCTAGTGCTTTATCAAAATACAAATCTACAAATCCCAAGATTATGCTGCATATCCTCCAACATTTCATAGATGAAAACTGGGGCATGAATGGCCAAGCAACATCAGAGTGTGGTCAACATAGCAAAAGTTATTAATGAGTTATTAAAAACAGTCAAGCTAGGAGAGGCTTTTGTCTGAATCTACAGGAAAGGGCAAAAAACAAGCCAATCACCCCACCCTTGTCATCAACTCCATGCGATTCTCTGAGAATGCATACTGTAAGTAACATCACATCCAAAGTTAACCTTGACAAAACATGCAGACATCAAACTTATTTACCTGTTTTGCCTCTTCAGTATTCCAACTGCCTTTTGTAGTTTATGGCCATAGCTAGTGGCAAGACACAGACTAAGCACTACCAAAGAAAAGTTTAATAATGGAGAATTATATGTATTAGGAGAATTACAGGGCCAGACTGAGAAAGAAAGAAAACCACAATTGTGTCTTGGAAAATATTTACAAAATGCTAGGTAATGTTATGTTTCTGTGCCAAGCATTGGCATCCATGCACGGAGCTTTTATTTGCACATCTGCAGAGAACATCCACGAATGCAATAAATGCATGGCATGCAGCCCCATTACAAAAGAAAAGAATTTTTATGCTGAAAAGAACTGAAACAAAGAAATTGCTCTGCTTGAAAGAATGGTGACAGAAGGCATAAGGTCTGCCATGTTCCCTTTCAGTTGCAGGGGAAAATACAGTAAAGTAATTTAATGAAAACATTTAAATAAGTAAACAAGGAAGTTAATTGAACCCATATGTATCAGGAAGGAAATCTAAAGTATACTGATTCATTAAGTTTTATATAACTGTAAACCCTAGTACCTAAGAGAGTACAAGAAGCCATGATAAAGTGGTAGCTAAGAGGTGACTCTTCAGATTGGTTTGTTTTCCGAAGAAAAAGTGGCTTTAATAAGTTCAGCATATATTTGGATCCACCACCACTTTCGTATTTCTTAGATCTGGAGGAAACATATCCTTCATGATAGTGAAGAACAAATTTGGATTGAGGATTTCTAAAAAGTTTTCACTTTAGTCAAAACTACTTACTCCAGTGGCGTCCCCACCTCTGGTGTCACACGGTGTGGGGGGCAGGGCTTCTGAGCAGGGCAGAGGTGGGGCTACCAAAGTGGAAGGGACAGGGCTTCTGCAAGGAGGTGCAGGGTGCGGGCTCAGATTTGTCGAGCGTGCGTGCCCCTGCCTCTCCTTGCCATGGCTCGGTTCTCCTCAGAGGAGAACCAGACCATGGCAAGGAGTCTTGCTGAGTGCACATGTGTCCCCCACCCCTCCTTGCCACAGCAAGGATGTGGGGAGTATGCCTGTGCTTGACCTGGCTCCTGGCCGCAGCCCAGTTTTCCTGTGAGGAAAACCAGGCAGCAGCAAGGAGGAGCAGGGATGGGGGGACTGGGTGTCGTTCTTCTCTAGGGTGTCACTCAGTGCAGGCTGCGCCGCCTGCACCCCCACCCACCCACAGTGGCACTACTGTCTTACTTTTAGTATAGTGACAGATTTCTACTGAAGCCAATCTAGATAAAGTAAAAACTTCAGACTTCTAGCACTAGTTAGTAATTCTCCCAGCATATTTAAACTGACTAAACTTTTTGGACTGTTTTTTTTTGGTCAGCCTGATGTAGCAGTGTATTATAGGTTGTCTATAAAACTTACTAGGCTTGTATAGCATTCAGGGGAATTAGTAGGGGATGTGGGAAGTGTGGACCACACCATGTGACACCTTAAGGGAGGGTAACACTACTGCTCCCCAATCATCTGCTTTTTGGCATAAACAGGTTGTGGCATTCATCTGCATCCCTTTAAAATGCTGAAGAGATGAAGTGAATGAGGAGAAGCTCAGAGGGAGGAAAAAGGAGAGGCCCCAAGTATTTGTTTTAATTAAATTTTAAATTATTTAAATATCTAAAATTCTTTTAAAATTTTCTCTAAAAACATCACATTTTACCAAATTTACCCTTTAACCACATGGAACTACATATATGTAAATACATTTAGGCTGGTTGTATGATGTTATTATTTAAAGATATATTTTTAATTCTGCTAGTTGTTTATGTCACAACTATTACCATTACATTCAGTGATACAGTATGATTTATGAGTAGCATTAATACCAAAAGACATTACTAAAGATTGTGTATGGTGTGGTGTGGTGTGAAAGGAGGCCAGTGGGGATGGGGTGGCACCATGAGTTACTGTGCTGGGTGATGGCAACCCTAGTGATGCCACTGATAGCATTGCTAAGGTCTCCCAGATAGGTGTGCAGCTGGTTAAAGCATACAAACTCATGCCACAGACAGGGACAGTTCCAGGTATTGCTAAAACCCAGGCAACCTCAAGTCTTCTCTCCCTCCATATGAGCATGTACATTTATGTGCCACCCTGATGCACAGAAACTGCACCAGTGGAACTAATAATGCATACCATAAATTATTGACACCACTCAATCAGCTGTTATGCTGATGTTAGCTGGTTACCAAGGGTTCTTTCTTTAATTTATTTTTAAAGAAATAAGAATTAAAATTTTAAATCAGACATCTGGCCACATCTAGCAACCAATTCATTACCACTGTCAAAAGGAGCACGCAGCAGCTGGCCTGGTCAGCTTCTGTCTATGAATGGGAGGCTGCCATTTTGTCCTTAATCACAAGCTGCAGTCTTATCAGTTGTGTTCAGTGGGACCTTAGTGCTCATCTGAATATTATTAGATTTTATCCTCATTAGACAGTCATGGTAGGCACTGCTTTCATGAGATCTGTTGTTTTTGTGTGCTTTCAAGTCATTTCCAACTTATTGCAACCTCAAGACAAACCTATCAGAGGGTGTTTTTCATTGCCATCCTCTGAGGCTATGAGAGTGTGACTTGCCCAGGGTCACCTAGTGGATTTCATCACTGAGTGGGAATTTGAAGCTTGTTATCTAGAGTCATAGTCCAAAACTCAAACTACAGTGCACCCTTGGCTTATGCAGGGGATCCGTTTCAGTCCCCCCCTGCGTAAGCCAAATATCGCGTATGCTCGAGTCCCATTCAAGTGAATGGGGCTCGTGCACATGGCAGCACAGTGGCACAGCAGCGCAGCGGCACGCTCGTGCCATGGGCACACACCCCATTCATTCAAATGGGATGCACCACCCCGCGCGCTCCCACGCAGCTCTACACAGCTTTGCGTATAAGCTCAAAGTTGCGTATAACACGGGCGCACTGTAATACGCCATATTGGCTCTCTCCATGTGATATAGCATGTCAATATTTCAGATATTTATGCAGCAGACATATCAATAAAGAGGTCCCTGAAAATCATTTAATTGTATGTACAGCGCTGTGCAAATCTACAGCACTATATAAATAAAGTTTAATAATAATAATAATAATAATACCACTATACTAAATAATATTCTGTACTAACATACCATTAATATTATGTTTCATAGCACACAAAATCAATTTTATGGTAGAGTAGAAATGCTTAAGAGATTCAGTGGTGTTTGTGAATATTTCAGTCTCTTGACTATAGTGGAACATGATACAGTCAGCCCTCAGTATCCATACATTTTTTATCCATGCATCCATGGCTTGAAATATTTTTAAAATATATAAATTCCAAAAACAAACAAATGAACAAACAAACAAACATTGATTTTGCCATTGTATATAAGGGACACCATTTTACTCTGCCATTGTATTTAATGGAACCAGATCATCCATGGATTTTGATATCCACAGGGTTCCTGGAAACGAACCCCAGTAGATACCAAAGGTCCTCTGTAATATCTAAAGTACACCCGCACCATATGCAAGCACACTATACGCAGCTTTCAGCTTATGCTGAAGCTGCATGGGAAAAGAATGAATGGTGTGTGTGCCCATGGCACGCACACTCTGCCACACCGCAAGCACGAACCCCATTATATTAAATGGTGCTCGAGCAAACGCATTTTTCGCCTGACACGGGGGGGGGGGACAGAATGGATCCCTAGCATAAGGTAAGGATCCACTGTATTATCTGACACAGAAAGGCAGGAAAAGCAGGGACATTAGAATCACATTATAATCAGATACTACTACACTTTTTTTTAATCTTAGGCTGCTGCTACACTTTAACTGTCATGGCTAAATGCTATGAAATTCTGGGAACTGTAGTTTTATGAGACATTTAGCCTTCTCTGTCTGGTGCTCTGGTGCCACAACATACTATAAATACCAGGATTCCATACATTGGAGCCATGACAATTAAAGCAGTATCAAAGTGCATTAATTCTTCAGTGTGGCAGCAGCCTCTGACAATGATTCAGTGCTTAGTAAAATATGCAGTCATGCAACTTATAAAAAAATATGTGTGTGAAGAAAGAAAAATGTTCTAACAGTAAAAGAGCTGGGTCACTATGATATGCTACAGAGTTCAGATGAGGTGGGGTGGAGGGAGCTACTGCTACTGTGGATGCCAGTGACAGGAAGCCCCAGTAGACTATGGGAAATGCTAACTGCATTCAGATCCCCAGAGCTACCCAAAACTCTCTTCCATTGAAGATACAGAATGGAGAAACACCATCCTTCCTATTCTCTCCATAACCACCACTGGCTCCCTTTTGTAAGTGCAAATTAAAAACATCTATCTGAAATAAACAGTATGCAAGACAGCAGTTATAGTGACATATTCTTTCATGTGTCATTGACACAGCTAATTGACACCAGGAATATAAAATATGTCCCGAAGAAATGGCTTCTTTTTCTTTTCAACAGAGTCTATAGTCCTTTATTTAAGCTGCAGTCATAGCCTGTTTTGACTTACCCCACCATCTGTGTCCTTCAGAGGCAACTCTTCAAAAAGCAAGTGCCACAGACATTCCTATTGATATAGGGATGATGCCTTCTGTATTTGGTAGTGTTCAGCAGTTTAAAGTGGTAAATACCAAGAGAGAACTATATAGGTCTAAGTCTTCCTTCTGTCCTCGCCCACGAGTCTTGATAATTAGTTGGTGACCCTATGAGAGCGCCTGCCAAGAAAGTTGAATTACTCCGAGCAAATCTTCATCAGGATTTGATTGGTAAACATTTAACAAGAGAACTCCCTGTCCCCTCCTGGTACATATTAAACTAATGCCTTTATTTTAACAAGGGAAACAGTTTCCTCAAACCTCTGTTCAGTGTGTGTCCTGCAAAAGACTAAATGAGAGGGAAGCTTCCGGGAATGTTGTAATTCTCTGGGAGAGAAATAAGAAGTGGCTGGGAGAAACAGCTTGTAGTCTGAACTTGGAAACTCCGTCTGATTGAAGTTGCACGAACATGGACCATCCTCTAGCCCTTGATACATATATGCACGCATCCTACAGAGTGCTCCAGTCACTTCTAATCTACAATGTCCCTCCATTTTTCTGAGTGATAGGCACACTGTTGTTACTTGACATTTTTTACATGAGATAAAACCATCCTGCTAAGATTATGCACATTTTGCACATATCCAATCAGAAATGCATATTTTTCACAAGCTTCTGGTTGACAATCAGAAGAATATTCATTTTGCAGAGTGCTGGCCCGCTGTTGTTATTTGGCATTTGATATGTGAGACAAAACCAGCATGCTAAGATGATGCAATTTTTGTACATGTCCAGTCACAAATTCATATTTTCCCACAAGCTACTTGTTGACAATCAGATAAATATTCCTGTATTATAATTTGGAAGATAACACTATCTAGCAAAATCCAGACATTCCAGGAACATATGCTGTTTTTCCAGAAACATATGCTATGATATACAATACTCAGTTC
This sequence comes from Sceloporus undulatus, assembly GCF_019175285.1. NCBI lineage: Eukaryota > Metazoa > Chordata > Lepidosauria > Squamata > Phrynosomatidae > Sceloporus > Sceloporus undulatus. The sequence continues at coordinate 98,546,271 of NC_056523.1, forward strand.
CATCTTCTAATGAGCCCCATGTCCAGTTTAGCTTGCCTTTTTCACCCAGAAGATATACTTTGATTTCTTGATAGGTGCTATCAATGTAAGTTACTCATCCACAATAGTGTTATATTGTCTTCATATTAAAAGAAATAAGGAACAATACCTTTTCTCTGGATCAGATTATTCCTTTCTGTAATTTTTATTATATGAGCTCAGAGCTTTTTTGTAATTCTGAAGGATTAATGCTAGCCATGCAATTTATACACTATTTGTGATGGACTGACAGATTTAGCTTGAAAATTTCTAAGGTCATAATTAATTTGAGCAGGACAGGATTTCTCTTCATAATAGTGTTGAATAGGAAATAATTTTATTCGTACTATACAATGGATATAAGGTTATCTAGACTAAAGAATTTGTGGCCCATTTTCCATGGCAGTCTTTATCTTCTGGGTATATTATCTTATTCCCTTTGATTATTTTTCCTAAATTAGGTTTGCCAGGTTTTCAGCCAATAATACCTTAACCTTCAAAGGTAGACACTAACAGGTGAGCATACTTGGTTTTGCATATCAAATTATTCTTCAAAGTCATAAGAATAGATTTAACTATTTTTTAAACTGACCTGTTGGAAATTATCTCTCCCAGAAACAACAAAAACTATGGCTGTCCCTAAGCTCGGAACAAGCCAATGATTCAGACCTTCACAAGAAGATTTCTTCTATCTCTGTCAGTTATTAAATGGTGAAATAATAAAGCTATTTTTATTTAATTAGTTATGCCATGGGATCTACACTGCTTTTGTAATCATCAGTGACTTCTTCAGACTACAGGTTACATGGGCAGTGCTACATGTACTCTGTTATCAGCTTTGCCTTTGAAACCAGGGAATTTAGCAGCAATGAACTTTGCTCATTGGAGTTGACTTCCCAGGTGGAGCAAAGCCTATAAAGAGGTGCTCTGCTCCTCAAGCAGCTGGCAGAGTGGTGGACATATTTGGAAAACAGAAGGTCCCAAGTTCAATGCTTGGCATTTACAGAAAGAAGAAGGTAGCAGGGCTGGGAAAGAACCCTGAGGCCTTTCACACTACCAAGTTATAGCACTATGATTCCATTTTAACTACCATGGCTCCACCCTATGGAATCCTGGGATTTGTGGTTTAAGGAAGTGTATCTACAATTCTCAACCAAAGAACTCTTTTAGTATCGCTCACCAAACTATAAGCCCTGGGATTCCACAGAATATAGTCATAGCAGTTAAAGTGGATTCATAGTGCTATTACTGTGTGGTGTAAAAGGGTCCCCTTCCTGAGAATCCCTGCAAATCTAGGTGCATACTAGTGGGCTGGCATGAATAACTACAAGGTAACTATATATGTGTGTGTTCTGAATCCTTTTGTTAGTTCCAGTCGGAGGAGTCACAACTCACATATTGACTGACTCTTCAGCAGTGGATTTGATGGGACTATAGTGGGCTCTTCCCATCAATGGGATTCTGTTTCCCCCCCCCTGCAGCCACAGATGGGGGAAATGTGAAAGGTTGCACCCCATATTATTCAATGGGTGGCAATGTGCACACATTCACATCAGCACATCTGCATGCACACATTGTCATTAAACAATATGGGGCATGGTGAGCAGCAGACACTCCAATCCATGGATTGCTAGTCCACTGGTGAGCGGGCCCACTATACTTTGGTTGAGACTTGCCAGTAAGGATTCAGACCTGTATGGGTGTATTCATTAATGTAAGAGTAACAGCATATACATGTCACAATATCTTAGAAGTAAATGTATTACAAAACAATCTTTGGCAGTTGACCAGCCATTTTACCTCAGGGAAAACAGATTATAAATGATAAAGCAAAAGACTGGCTCATCCAAAAGGCCCCAATACCACATGTTGCTGCTTTCCTTCTAATGCTCATTAGTGAACAGAGTCTCTCCCCCACTCCAATATGGTTGCTATCATTCAGCTTCAGTTCTGTCTAGCCTACAAGATGACTGTCAGCAGGGCAAAAGGGCCATTAAAGGATGTTTAACCTCTGCACACTTAAATTACACATGAGCATTCCCAGACCCATGGCTGTTTTCAGCATTCCATCCAATGACCCATCTGCTCTGCTCTTTATTCCAGTTCAGTCTGGTATTCAGAAGCTACTTGTTTTCCTTTGAGAGGTGATTTGGACAATGACCAGTCAGAAAACACCTTAGCAGGGCACAGCTCTGACTCTAGAACAATATGGTGCTTGCAGGTGCCTTTAAAGGCTTCCTAGACATGTTACATTGACTGGAATTCACATGTACCAATAGCTCTTGCCGATTAATTTTACAGCTGCTCTTTCTGCTTGTTGCTCATCAGTGCTTGAAACACAGGAATTACTCCTCACTTTGCAAGGGCTTCTTCCTTTTTGTCAAGCCTCTGGTTTTCATCCAGCATATGGTTAGTAAACACTGTTTGCCTTATTTCGCACATGTTCCATGCTTCGAGGCCACAGGGGCACCACTGGTTTCAGGGAACTGAGGGTCAGAGCATCCTTGGACAGGCTTTGGTATGTTGGAAATCACTGTTGATGCTTTCTACATGGAGCAGATCTGGAATTTACCTCTTGTTCTTTCCATATATACAATTTCTAAAGCAGTTCTTGGAATCTCACAGACAGGAATGGCCAGGAAATAACTGTTTTTCCTTGCATTGTTGTGTGATGGAACCGTTTCTGTATCTGGCAAGAAGATAATGCCACGGCATGGAGAACCTTGGTCTTAACTTTATAATTCATAAGATTCTGTAAGATCTGGATGAAGAAGAAGAAGAAGAAGAAGAAGAAGAAGAAGAAGAAGAAGAAGAAGAAGAAGTTGTTATGTCTCTTTAAGTCAACTCTAGCTTACGGTGATTCTATCCTAGGGTTTTCTTGGCAAGATTTATTCACAATAACATATGTGACAGCTATAGCACTTTAATGCTATTCTGAAGAGGTGCGGCAATACTAGTGTCATTGTACTTTTCCCTCAGTGCAAAATTATGCATACACACATGCGCACACACAAGCTCCTTCTTTATTCCTTGTCAGTCTCCTTCAGTGCTTCATTTCATACAAGGTTGTAGCAAGGCGATCTTCTGCCAAATGAAAAAAAAATGTGGGTTTTTTCGGTCTATGTGGCCATGTTCCAGAAGAGTTTCTTCCTGATGTTTTGCCTGCATCTGTGGCTGGCAAGTTCAGAGAATTTTTGAAGATGCCAGCCACAAATGCTGGAGAAACATCAGGAAGAAACTCTTCTAGAACATGGCCACATAGCCCCCCCCCCCAAAAAAAAAAAAAAATAAGGATAAAGGCCGGCGAAGCCATCCACTTAACATTGGAAAAAAATCAGCGGAGTACCACCATACCATACTAGGAGAGATTTTAAAAATAATAATAAAATAGTTAATGAGAAGAAAGGCAGTTTCTTTAAGTAATTATTGGACAAGGGAGAAAATGAAGCAGGGGCTGGTGAAAGACTACACAAGTATTTCTTGGGGTTGTCAAAGCTTGGATGCAATTTTGAAGCTCCAAAATAAAAGAAAGGTGGTGTCGTACATTTTGATGTCCTCATGTGCGGTAGCTCCCCCCAATTGCCTTTCCATTTGCAACAATATTTTATTTTTTATTTTGCTGAGGTATGGATAGAGTTCCCTCCTAGCTCCAGTGGCTCCACTTCTTGTCAGGGGAATGGCTGTTTGAGTTGGAACACTTCCCAGCTCCTCCATGTCGTCGAAACCCAAATTCCTTCACTCCAAAATGAAGCATGAGAGATGGGTTGTGGGTGAAGTATTACAGCCCACATTGTTGCACAGAAGGAGGTGCTGCCCAAAGAAGAATGAAATGTACCACAACAACAGGTCCACATACTGATTCAGAATTCAAAATGTAGCAAAATGTACTGGGACAAAGGAAAAGCTCCTGTCAACTAATAAGCACAAAGTTGAGATAACTGAAGAATAGAGGCTACTTTGGAGATTATCTATATACGGCAGATCCCTGATCCCCTCCTCCCCCACTGCCTCCATTTTTGGCTCATATGATTTTCCTCCATAAATACAACAGTCTGTCTTCTTTGGCCATGTTGTTTTCATACCAGGAAAATAATGGCTGGACAAAGAGAGGAGGAGAAAGTTAGTGCACTCTTCTCCCCACATGTGGCAGACATATGGTTCCCAAACACCTCAACAGAGCTTATGTCAATAATTGTTTTCACTAGTACCTCTTTGTAAGTGGCAAACATTTTCAGACTCTTTGAGCAGACTGCTTTATTCTTATAAAGTCTGCCCTAATGTTTTGGGTTGTTTTTTTTATCATTTATCCTCTGATTTATTTGTAACTCATAAAATGTACCCAGTTCTTTAGGATGACTGAGATAAAAGGATTCATATATGTTTACACGTATATGAATATGCAGAGTTTCCAGGACGTCATCTTTCTGATGAGATTTTGAACAGCCATGGATGAGCTAAAAGCCAGAGTTGCTAGACAACTAATAAATCTCGGTCCCTTCATAAAACCTCTGATGTATTTGATATCTTGTTAAGTGAATATTTTTAAAGTGCCTCCCCCCGACTCCTGCTGACAATTTTTTAAAAACCCATTGTAATTTTGTGTTCGCTCTGTAAGCACAGATTAAAAACAAACTTATTTCAGCCAGATCAGGCTTATGAGAGGAACTTTGAACAAAACTTGCTGTTCAAGATTTACAATGATTCCCTTCAATCATCTACATAATTGGCCGTGTTAATCTGACATAGCAACACGGACTGTGGCAACAAACAGAAGTGTCCTAAGGAATATCAGGGGTCAGCTTTATCTTTGTAATATTCAATTTAACTGGGAAATCAGTGCATCTTTGACACTAAATAGAGTAGTATTTTTGAAGGGAGGCCTCCAAGGGAAACTCAGGATGCCCTCGGAGCTGGTGTCAGTCAGTAAGCAGGTAACACCTGTCACTCCATTAGTGCACAGGCCCATTAAGGAAACCAGGTGGCAGCCTTGTCCAGACACCTGACACCATGGTTAGACGCTCCCTGAGAGCATCAGCAAATGGTATTAGTAACATCTCATCTGCAAGGAATGGGAAATTACTTGGCACTGAGAATTTGTGGGAAATTTTTTACTCTCTGGGGTGCCAGAGAGTTACTCCCTGCAACATGTGACACCAACGGAAACAGAGAAAGACATTTGTTTCACATTAATGTATAGTTTCACATGCTCTCCACTCTCCTAAAAACCAGGAGGTTTCAGAGTCAGCTACCTTCTGAAGAGAGTGAATTGGTATTTTTGTTGTAACGGTTCATTAACAGAAGAACAGGCAGCAAAAAACTTAGGGCAAACTCATTGAATAGTGTATCTGTTGAGACCCAGATATTCTTCTCAAACACTCTACCAAGCAGATGGGTATATCATCACCAAGAAATAACAAAAACTGGAAAGATCATCTACTATTCTGTAATGCCTATTGGGGATACACCTCTAGCTTTTAGGCCAGGGGTAGGCAACCTTTTTGAGCCAGGGGCCGGGTTGCTGTCCCTCAAACAACTGGGGGGCAAAGCCTAAAAATAAATAATTATTTTTTTAAAAAGAAATTAAATAAATAAATAAACCAGGACAAATGTAGGACACAATTTTCAAATGGAGGGCACTTTTTATAAAAATGGAGGACATGCAAAAAAAATTGCTGATTTTTTAAAAAAAAGTTAATATAAATGCATGTTTCAGAGGCTTCTATAGACAATTGCCCCCCTAGCCCGCCGCTTGCCCCCCTTGCCCGCCTCCTCCTGATAGGCCAAAGGCCCCACGCCCTCACACGAGAGGCCAAAGGCTCCAGCGGCAATCGGCAGCAGGACCGGGCAGGGGCCGGTCCCAAGGCCTTGCCGGGCCGCATCTGGCCCGTGGGCCGCAGGTTGCCTACCCCTGCTTTAGGCAACAGAAGAGTCTACTTGACAATCACCTTGTTGTTGTTTTTTGACTTCAAGTTGGCTCTGACTCATGGTGACAGTCTCATAGGGTTTTCTTGACAAGAACTATTCAGAAGAGGTTTTCTGCTGCTTCAGGCTGAGAGAGTGTGACTTGCCCAATGTCACCTAGTGGATTTCTATGGCTGATCAGGGATTCAAACCCTGGTTTCCTGGACCAACACGCAAACCACTACACCACCCTGGATACACATTACAGAAAAGTCTGTACTTGATCATCTTACATTTATCTTAAACACATATTTATAGCTCAATGTCAGCAGTGTATTGATTAACTTACCTGGAGGATTGCATTTCCCTATAAATGTCCTGCTGGCCAGTGAGATGTTCAACTAAGGCCTTACTGCTCAGTCAGCGACCAAGAGAATACTGTCAGAAAACTTCATAAAAGTGGTTGGCACCCTACTTTCAGCATCTCTAACCCAGGTGGTTCAAGAGACAAGAACAAGCCTCGGCTTGGCTTCAAATGCCTGCTGAAAACCACTTTACATAGCTATTCTTTGGTCAAAAATTATTCTCCTTGTTCTTTCTTCTTGTATTAATTTGCTAGGATGATTTCTTTATTTAGCCACCTTAAATCACCTTTTGGAAGAAAGGTTTTTAAAATATATTTATTAGTTATGACTTTGTTTGTTTGTGTTTGCTATTTTTAAAGCTTGTTAAAATGTTTGATACATTTTTGTTTTTGTTGTGTGCCTTCAAGTCATTTCTGACTTATTATCAGACCCTAAGGCAAATCTATCCTTAGGTTTTCTTGGCAAGAGTAGGTTTGCCATTGCCTTCCCCTGAGACTGAGATAGTGTGACTTGCCCAAGGTCACCCAGTGGGTTTCATGGCTCAGTGAAGATTCACACACTGGTCTCTAGAGTCATAGTCTGAAGCTCAAACCATTATGCCACACTGGCTATTTTACACCATGTTATATTTACTGTTTTACACCGTGTGTGTGTGTGTGTGATTTGGAAATATTTAAAAATATACAAATAAAGGAATAAATAAGTAAACATCACTGCTCAAATACAAATATTGCAGAATTCAGAAATTCTATGCATCTCAATCAAGTAACACAATACAGTCAACTTTATGTATCTACAGATTCTTTATCCACAGATTCAACCAGCCACAGCTTGAAGATATTTTAAAATATCCACAGGAGTTCCAAGAACCAAACCCAAATGGATACCAAGGGCCCCCCCGTATGCTTTTTCCATCAGACTAACTTCTGCTGGTGACTCAAAATTCAGGAGAGAAGATGACTGCTAAAGGCACACTTACTCATGTGGCAGGGCTACATCTGGTATTATAGAGTCAGGTCTAATACAACAGAAGTTGTCAGAACTTTGGACAAAGTAGGAGAAAGAGTCTGGTTAGAACAGTTTCACCTGTCCAAGGTGTTACCAAATCACCCTCGTCAAAACTCCCTGAATGCAAGTCCCTGAATTTCTCCAAAAGTCCCTGGATGGGGGTAGGACTTCTGGTCAGGAGTGGGACTTCTGGGTCAATGGGCAGGGTTTTCGGGGCAGGGAGCAGGGTTTCTGGGGTGGGAGGTATGTTGACCATTTCTGGGGGACAGGAACTTCAAGAAAAATATTCCCCAGAACATATTTGGCAGAAGGGTTGAATTCCCAGAATCTTCCCTGAAATGTGGCAAATCCCCCAAATGGTCCTGAAGGCTTTCAAAAATCCCTGGGCCCATTCACATTACAAAAAAAATCGGTTCTGAAACCGATTCAATCACGTGAAGTTCCTACTCACCCCGAATCTCACACAAGCGAATCCGGGGCTTGCACACCCGTTCCGTGTTAAATGGCCCCTAGCGCGGGTCTTTTGAAATCGGCGCAAATACCGTTTCTTTTTAAAAACCCCGGGTCCTGGGAATGAGAACTTTGGCCTCGATCACGATCGAGGCAAATTGAGGGAGGGATTTAGGTCAGAGGGTGGGCAAAGGGCAAGGCATTTCCTCCCCTCATCGGAGGGGAGGGGGAGGAGGAAAGAGCCCTGGGAAGAAGGGAGCAAGGGAAAGCATTCTTTAGGAGCCTCTTTTCCCTGCATCCCCTGCCCAAAGCCCTCTGTCGCTGGGCATTCCTTCCCTTGCAGGAGGAAAAAATCAGGTCATGAACGGAGCTCATGTCAGGCAACCCCCCCTTTCAAATTCAAACAATTTTTTTGAGCGCACATGCGCATGGTTTATATTCCAGAATGTATGTTTCATTTTTAACCATTTTTTTTAGCGCACATGCGCATGGTTTATATTCCAGAGGCAGATGGAGCCAGGCTTGCACTTGCTTTCTGCAGAGGGAGAAGCTACAAATGTTGCAAACAATCAATGTTACATTTTTAGCAAATTTTTTTGAGCAAATATGCGAATGATTTGTCTTCTTGAGCAGATACAGCAAGGGAAGCAAAGGGAAAGCTAATGTTGCTTTTAAAAGCATTTAAAAAAATGCATGGCAATCCCATCCTTTGCCTGGGACAGGGGCAGATCAAAAAGCCCACCAGTTTTAATAAAAAAAAAAGAGAGAGAAGGAGGCATCTATCTCCATGCTTCAGCCGCTGAAACCCCTGTGCCTGGCTCTTTAAAAAGGGAGGACACTTCCCCCGATGCCCTGCAAACGTCATCATGACGATAGCTTGATTGGCAGCAGCCAATCTACAGAATGCATTCGATTTCTGTCAAAATGCATTCGATTTCAATTTGTAGTGGGCACTTGCTAACGGAGCGATTCGGGGGAGGGGCATCCGGATCATCCCAGTTCCCTCCATGTCTTTTAGGCCAGTATGAATGGGGCCCCTATTTCAGGGGAGAATCCCTGAAATTGGCAACACTGCTTCCAACTGTCCCAGTTTGGCAAGGACAGCCCAGGTTATTCTTCTGCTGTCCCACTTTCTTAATACATTTTAAATGACCTGGTTTCTCTCTCCCCTCCCATTTTCCACCTCCATTCTTGGCTTACTTCAGTTGCTGTAAACTGAGTTCCAAGTGTAAGTCCAGTATGAGCTCAGTTAACTCTGCAGAAGGAAGAGAAGAGGAGAGGGCAGAATTTTGCCCTTCCTAATCAGCTTATTTGGTGTTCCCCCTCTGCTTTCATCAGGCTTTCCTAAACTTAGTATATAAATTCCAGGATTTCTCTGTTTAAACAGTTTTGTGTATTCTTCCTCATTAATAATGTCTCCCCTTTTGTTGCCTTGCCACATCCTTTTGACCACACTGATGTTGCTCAGCCACACATGTCATGATTTTCATCTGTGAAACATTGGAGAATTCAATCAAGGAAGCCACAACCCTGATTTTTGCAAGACACAAGGAGAGCTGTTCATAACTGGGCATTTTTGAGGTCTTTCAGTGGGTGTCACAGTAAATCGAAGTCGACTTGATGGCAAATAGCAACAGGGGAGAGCCATTGTCTCAGCATTGTGCAGAAGCCTTCTGAAACACAATAAAAGCCACCTAGTGATTTTACCATTAGTTCCACCTCTTCTGAGAAGCAATCTCAGTTCTTAAGGAGCCACTGCCTGATTCTATAGCATTGACTGCAGTGGTTGGAGCTGCACATATTCCAGAGCTTTGCCATTAAGTACAAATGCAAATATACCACACCAATCTGTGGGAAGAAAATGGACATTATGATTGTAAAATGGATACACATTGAAAATATTTAAAATGTGTCTGTCGAGGAATTTGCCCAGTTAGCTCAGAAAGAAAACATGATGGTCACTACCAAGCTTAAAGTAAAAGTAAAGCCACAACTTTAGAGAATATTCAATGGCTCTAAAACAAGCCTGGTTTTTTTCTCTCATTCACACCCTTACTCCATGTGAACTGGCTTCATATTGTAGGTCTTGGAAGTTCTGTGACAACTTTGGGGGCCTGAGAGAACACTGGTCTCCTTCTGACCACATGGAAGACTCCTCCCTGCCACATGCATACATACCTTACTCCATGCTGACAATACAAATTGCTGAGGTTGGCATAGCCTGCACAGACCTCACTGTACCTTCTTCTACCCAGCTACCCACCTCACCCCAAATAGGACAATATATTACTGTATTGTGGGGATATGATAGGGTACACTGACATTGCCAAGGACAGTATGAAACACTCTTAAATATTTATTTGCCTGGCTTATATTAACATTTCCTCTTTTAGGTGTTCTTTGATTCTTTTTTTAATCCACACTATCCCTGGAGGCTCAGAATGGGTAAGGCTACAAAATTCAAAATTATTTTCTGTATTAAAAAAAAATTCTGATAACAAAGTCTGTTGATTAGTCTTGATCTCAGATGACCTATTAGATTAAAAAGGACTTGCCTCTATTATCTTGTGCCTCCAGCTCAAAACAAAAAGAAAAAAGATTGACAGAAAATCAACATTACATTTGCTAAGTAACTTTGGAAGTAATTAAGAGCAGCTTTTTTAGTACCCGAACCTGCTGTGCAAAAAAGCTAGTAAAACTAGTTTTGAGTCTTCTGATCAAGGTGTGCACAAAAGCTTGTAAAAGATGGCCATAGAGCTGGTCATGGTGGGATGACGACTGATATTTCTCAAGTTGAAAAGACAGAGGTGCTGGTTCTCCCATCTCATGTTTCAAACTATTCTTGTTACTATTTATTGGATTTTGGAATATTTGCATATAGATAATGAGATATCTTTGAGATGGGATCCCACTCTAAACATACAATTCATGTATATTCTGTATGTACCTTGTACGAACAGGCTAAAGGTACTTTTATACACAATGTTTTAATAATTTTGAGCATGAAACAAAGTTTATGTACAATGGACAATTAGAAAGTAAAGGTGTCACTATCTCAGCTACCCATGTAGACAATTTTGGATTTTGGAGTATTTTAGATTTTGGAATTCCACATAAGGAATACTCAACCTTTAAAACATTTTATAACTGGAAACAAATTAAAATAGCCAAAGATGTAAAACCAATAGTATTAGACAAAAACAGCTCAAAGGTATAAAAAGTGGGGGAGGGGGAACTAACCCTCAATTAATTGACTGGGAAAATAAAAAGCATCCCATGATGCCCAAGGTAGCTCAATGTAAGTAGTTTTTTATTCTGAACTCAGTTTGTTAAAACAAATACCAGATAGATGAAAAACAGATACATCACACTGCCCTTTCCCATCCTTTCCTCTTGAGCTAGGCACAGATTGAAAACTTATAAACATGGATTGTATTGCATGCCTCCATGCCCAGGCAGGAGATATACCGTACCCGATCATGGCCTCCCATACCTAATCAGGCCTTCTCCTGCACCTTGCAAAGAATGGGAAAATCCCATTCCTTCAAAAAGTGCCAGAGAAGTCTGGATCAGGTACAGGATGCCATGATTGGGTACAGGATGCCTCTTGCCTGGGCACGGAGGCATCCAATACAATCCATGTTTAAAAGTTTTCATCCCACACCTAGCTCAGGAGGAAAAGACAGGAAAGGGCAGTGCGACAAACTCCATCATCACTGTTAAAAATGTTATTAGACTATAACATGAAAAACTTCTATTAAAATAGATTAAAAGCAAAGTTTGTTTGTTTAAATACAAAGTTCCATGAGCCAAGGTCTAGTGATAGATTTCTGCTGGATCCTTCCCTTTATGCCAAAACTGTTAATATACCCTTCCTCCTGTAACTCCCTGGAGGGCTGGAGAAACTGGTTCTGGAGATCTTAAAAGATCTACCTCTGGAGGTAGACCTTTCACACAATGGAAAGCTGTATAGGAAGCAGAAGAAAGTCCCCACCTAAGATCTTGTATCAGGAGAAGTATAGTAAAGTTCTTCACAGACAGAATTATGACACATCACACACATGCCAATCCCACCTTTCAGCTGCTGCAAATTGCTCTGAGGCAACCATTTTCTGTCCAGGTAAGAGAGTGTGGGTGGCTGAAAAATATCCAATAGTTCTTTCACTGGACACTCAGCAACAAGCTGGTTCTTCCAGAGTTCCCAAAGGATGACATAATCCCTGTGCATTCAGCTATGGAAAGATAGTTGGACATTTCTCTACTGTCCCCCATACACCTCCATCCTCCCTGCTGGCAAGGAAGGACAGGTTACTCACCTGTAACAGTATTTCTTCGAGTGGTCATCTGCGAATTCATACAAATGGGTTTCACTGCGCCTGCGCAGTGCTGTTCGGATACTTCTAGAATCACTGGGCAAAGTACACTTTGCAACATATAGAAACTTTTTGGCGGTAACCCCGCCCCCCTCCTATAAAGCCCCGGTTCCCGCTCTTTTCCCCAGTTCCAAAATTTTTCCCCGCCAAGTAGGCGATGTAAGACAGAGCCAAAGTGAGCAGGACACCGAGGGGAGGATGGGCGGGATTTGTATGCATTCGCAGATGACCACTCGAAGAAATACCGTTACAGGTGAGTAACCTGTCCTTCTTCTTCGTGGTCTCTGCGAATCATACAAATGGGTTTAGACTGACAAGCTTAGGTATACGGCGGAGGGAGTGTCCTGAAACCCAAGCTATGGTAAACCAAGGTAAATTTATTATAACAATAAACCGTGAACCATAAAGAGTCAGTCCTGTTTTTTTGCACAACACTCAATGCAGACATAATATTTAAGGCATAAGGAGGGCATGTAAGGTCACGCACGACCAAGCCCAAAGGCAATGTGCAAGCATAACCCACAGTTACAGTGAATCATAACTCTGCAGAACCTGAGGAGAAATTGTAAGGTCATGCAAGACCAATCTCCCTGGAAGCGAACACAAGTGAGCACATTATAGACCAATTCAAAGGCACAAGACACAAGATAAGTCATCAATGCAACCCAGAAACCAAGACAGCCCTCCCAAAGGCTGCGTCCCGAATTGCCCTGGTGTCCAGTCTATAATGTTTTATAAAAGTCAATGGCTGGGACCAAACAGCAGCCTTGCAAACATCATCTAAAGGAATGCCAGCCAGAAAGGCAGAGGATGCTGTAACCGCCCTGGTCGCATGCGAGCGGACCTTGGCCGGTACCGGTTTACCCGACAGTTCATAACAAAGGCGGATGGTGCTAGCCACCCATTTTGAGAGTCTCTGGGGCGACACCGGCAAACCCTTTCTTGGTTCCGAATAGCATTGAAAAAGTCTTTCGGAACGGCTCGAAGCCATGGTCCTGTCCAGATAGAAAGCCAAGGCTCTCCTAACGTCCAGCATATGGAGGCTGCGTTCCTCCATAGTCGATGGGTTCGAAGCCAAGGTCGGCAACACAATGTCCTGACACATGTGAAAAAGGGATACCACCTTAGGGAGGAAGGTGATATCAGTCCGGAGTACCACCTTGTCCTTGTGGAACCGGAGGAACGGTTCATCCCTCCGCAGGGCACAAAGTTCTCCTGCCCGGCAAGCCGAGGTGATGGCCACCAGGAAAACAGTCTTCCAGGTTAAGAGTCTTAAGTCTGCTGTGGCCAAGGGCTCAAAGGGCTTGGACTGGAGGGCAGCCAATACAACCTCCAAGCTCCAAGCCGGGGCAGGGAGAGAAACCTGGGGGTAGAGGTTATTACATCCTTTAAAAAAGTTTTTTACCAGAGGGTCCCTGAAAAAGGAAGGCAAACCATCATATTGAAAATGTGAACAAACAGCAGACAGGTAACATTTTATGGAAGCAAGGCACAGCCCCGCATCCACCAGTGACATCAAGAAATCCAGCACCACCGGCACAGTGATGCTCTCCGGCGACAAACTCCTTTCAGCAAGGAATGAAAGGAATCTCTTCCATTTGGAGGCATAGGATCTCTGGGTCGCAGGCCTATGCGCGGCACGGATCACCCTCCGCACCGAAGGTGTCAGCGCCGTCAATGCAGGAGCCTCCAAGCCACCATCGGCAACGAGTCGATGTCAGGATGCTGAACCCTCCCCCCTTGGAGGGTGAGAAGGTCCGGCCTCGGCTCCAGCCGGAGAAACTCGCCGTTGGAAAGGTGCAGAAGCAGCGGAAACCACGGCTGTCTCGGCCACCACGGGGTGATGAGGATCGCGTCGACTCTCTCCCTCGACATCTTGGACACCACCCTGGTCAGCAGCGGAAACGGAGGAAAGGCATAAATCGTTTCCCGGGACCAGTCGAAGGTGAATGCATCTCCGAGAGGACTCTCGTGTCGCACCCGAGAACAGAACTGGGGACAGTGGCTGTTGGAGGCTGTCGCAAACAGGTCGACCTGGGGAGCTCCCCACCTGCAAAATAGGTCGCCAACTGTCTCTGGATGAAGCTTCCACTCATGGCAGGTTGATGTCCTGCTGAGCTGATCCGCTAGGGTGTTTTCTTCTCCTGGTAGGTGAATCGCCTGGAGGAGAATGTGCCTGTGGATGCACCAGTCCCAGATCCTTAACGTGATGTCCAAGAGAGTTCTGGATTTGGTGCCTCCCTGTTTGTTGACATAGTACATCACCGTTGTGTTGTCGGTCCTGAGTAGAATCACCTTGCCTGAGATGGTGGATTCGAATGCTTTCAGAGCCTTCTCGACAGCCAACATTTCCAGCGCGTTGATGTGGAGCGCACGTTCCTGCAGGGACCACTTCTCTCTCACGCATAGGTCCCGAAGGTGTGCACCCCAGCCTTCCATCGACGCATCCGTCGTCAGGGTCATTTGTGGTTGAGGCTGGACGAAGGGCATACCTATGCACACGTTTTGGGAGTCTAGCCACCATAGGAGGGAGCAAGTCACGGCCCTCAGTAGGGTGAGCCACCTGTTTGGTGAGTCTGTCAATGGGTTGAAAACGGAGAGGAACCATGCCTGAAGAGGCCTGAGGCGCAGTCGTGCCCATGGGGTGACGAATGTAGTGGAGGCCATGTGTCCCAAGGCGACCTGGATGTCCCTGGCTTTGAGTCTCCTGCTCGAGTGGACAGCGCGCACTGCGGCTGACAGGGCCTGAAAGCGGTCCTGAGGAAGGTAGGCCATAGACTCTTCGGAGTCGAGAACGGAGCCGATGAAACGGACCTGTTTGGATGGGGTCAAGTGGGACTTCTCCAGGTTGACCACCAGTCCCAACTCTGACAAGAGGTTTAGGGTAAAGTGAATTGCGTCCTGGAGCTCTGGTCTTGACGGGGCTGTCAGCAGCCAGTCGTCGAGGTAAGGAAAAACGCTGAATCCCTTCTGATGGAGGTAGGCTACCACTGGGGCCATGCACTTCGTGAAGACTCGAAGCGCTGTGGCCAAGTCGAATGGGAGCACATTGTAGTGGTAGGCGACGGAGCCGATGGCGAAGGCAAGGAACCTGCGGTGGGATTCCCTTATCCCGACGTGGAAATAAGCATCCTTCAGGTCCACCGTTGCGAACCAGAGGTCCTGCTGGAGCAGAGGCAAAATGGAAGCCAGCATTACCATGCGAAAACGTCTATATCTTAAGAAAGAGTTCAGTTCCCTTAGATCCAGTATGGGTCTGATTCCTCCATCTGGCTTTCAAACCGTGAAGTATCTGGAGAAAAAGGCTTTGGGCCACAAATCCGGAGACAAAGGAGAGATGGCCCCTTTTTGAAGGAGGGAGCGCACTTCGTCGAGAAGGGTGCCCGAGGGGGCAGTAGAAATAAAAGCTCCGGTGGGCGGGAGCTCTTCGAACTCGAGGGTATAGCCCCTTCGGACGATGTTTAAGACCCAGGAGTTGGAGGAGATGGAGGCCCATGTGGTGGCAAAGGGCCTCAGAATGTCAAGGAAAAACAAATTAGAGGAGGCGAAGTGCGCTAGGGATCTTCATGCCCTTTTCTTCCCCTGGTCGGGCTCCTGTCGGTGGTTTTTTCGGTACCGAGACTGGTTGCGACGGCCCGAGGAAGAGGACTGCTGAGGGGGGTAGCCCTGCCGCTGTGACCCCTGTTGATGGAACTGGCGTTCCTGGTAAGGAGACCTCTGGAACTGACCTTGGTGATGTTGCCAGGGACGAAGACGCTTGCGGAAGGAAGAGGGGCCCGGTGTGGACATGCCATGCTTGCGAGCGGCCGCCTTCATGCGGAACTTCTTGTTGAGCCGTTCGTCCGTGTCGGCGTGGAACAACCCAGAGCCGTCGATGGGCATGTCTTCGATAGTAGACCTCACGCTCTGATTGAGGTCTGAGCCGCGGAGCCAGGCATGCCTTCTCAACGCGATGAAAGCCGACATAGCCCTTCCAACGCATTCCGTGACGTTCCTAGCCGCAGTGATCAGCCACCTGCCAATCGAGTGGGTCTCATCCCTGATCTCAGTCAAGGTCCTCTGTACCTCATCAGGAACGTCCGGCACTATCGGGGAGATGCCCTCCATCAAGGTCTGGACGTACGCTCCCATGCAAGCCGTGTAACTAGTGGCCTTCGCCGCCAGTGCTGCTGCCGCATATGCCTTCTTGGCCAGGGTGTCTATCTTCCTGGCTTCCTTATCCACCGGGGAGGTGGTTTGGCGTTGGGTGGAGGTCTGCTGGGCACCTTCCACTATCGCCGAATTCTGGCGAGGATGGGATATGAGCCACGGAGCACTGGGGGCCGCAACCTTGTACAGCGACTCGATCTTCCGCGGAGGCCCAAGAGGTGAAGAAGGAGAGTCCCAGGAACGCTTAAGGATCGTTTCCAAAGATGGAAGAAACGGAACACACGGAGGTGTTGGAACCCGGCCATGGACCCGACGTTCGACTGGGTCTGCTGCATCCGCCTCCGGGTAAACGAGATCAATGTCCAGAGCCCTGGACATCTTGATAATGTGCTCCGCGAAGGAACGGACATCATTCGATGGGGGGGCCGCCTCCGGGTAGTGAAGATCCTGCGGCGACTGGCGCGGGAGGTCTTCAACATCTGGAGGGTCTTCTGTCCTGACCGAAGCGTCCGCCTCGGAATCGGAGGAGTCCACCTGAACAACGATATTCTGTCTAGCTGGTCGCAGTGACGGCTGGAGCAAAGCAGCTCTGGAAGCGGGGACAGGGTCCCGATGGCGTTTCTCCAGCTGCGAAACCTCTCGGGGACGATCACGGGGGCGATCACGTGAGTGCACTCTGGACATCGCGACGTCCCTGGACACCTTTAGGTAGAACTGGTCTGCCTCGGAGTCATAGAACAGCCCATCATCGGCAGGCACCGTTAGAGGAGACAGGGGGGCTGGCGATGGAGACCTGGGGGGTCGCTCACTCCGCGCTGGAGAACGAAGCGCTGGGGATGGAGACCGCGAGGGTAGACCCCGAGAAGGAGATCTTGAAAGCCTGTCCCGGGAGTCTTCCTCATTTGAGAGGAGAAAGGGAACGGTCGTTGTCGCCGACGGTCCCGGGGTCGACGAAGTTTGCTGAGCCTCCCTGGGAGAAGGTCTATCGGACGCAACCGTCAGGGTGTCCCGCCTCGGGGAATCCGGTCGGATGCGAGGGCGAACCGGACGATCCGCTTCCTTAGCCACCTCAGGCTCCTTGCGAGGGTGCTCCTTGGTGTGCTTCACCTTCTTGGAAGCCCTAGCCTCCGATGTCGAATCAGATGCTTTCCTTTTCTTGGATGACGCGGAGCCCCGCGGTGCATCCGGAGGAAAGAAGGGGATAGGCGACTCCGTGAGCCTTCCACCCGGTCTGGGCGCATCCTCCTTACGGGAGGCAGCCTTCGCCCTGGAGGAGCTGTCCCTGACGGTACCCGATCCATCCTTCGGGTCCGACGGAGCTTCCTTACGGGACCTGTGCTCCGATGCCGGCCGCGAGGTCTTAGCAGGGGTATCCCGTTTCCGAGATGAAGTCGATGCGGCGGCCATACCCACAGACCCAGATTTATGCGGGTGCTTGGTGGGTTTGGTGGTGGCACTGGGCTTGTCAGATCCACGGGCCACATTTGCCTCGGTGTTGGGCCCCCTGGAACGATCGGATGTCGATGGGGGAGCACTTGCCGGGCCATCTCTGGCGGAAAGAGCCGCCGAAACAGGGACCACAGGGGCCGAAGATGGGCGAGGATCCCCTTCCCGGATCTTACCCTGGGCTATCGCTGAAGTGAGCCGCAATTCCCGGTTCTTCCTGGCCTGGGAGGACATCGATTTGCAGAGGGAGCAGGACTTAACATCATGGTCCTTCCCGAGACAGAAAAGGCAGGAGGTGTGGGGATCCTGCACCGGCACTTTTCCCCCACAAATGTCACATTTCTTGAACGGAGGAGACATCGCTACCGAGGTCGACAGATCCAAAACGAATTCCAAAATCAAGGTCAACAGTCCAAGAGTCCAGTACACGAGGGAAGAAGAAACGCCAAAGTCCAAAAAACAGTCCGAGTCAAAAAACCAGTGATCCAAAAACGAGCTAACACGAGCGAAGTTCCAAACAGCAGCCAAATGCGGCGGAAAAAATGGAACTGGGGAAAAGAGCGGGAACCGGGGCTTTATAGGAGGGGGACGGGGTTACCGCCAAAAAGTTTCTATATGTTGCAAAGTGTACTTTGCCCAGTGATTCTAGAAGTATCCGAACAGCACTGCGCAGGCGCAGTGAAACCCATTTGTATGATTCGCAGAGACCACGAAGAAGAAATAACCATGTTGTAAAAGGGGTGAAGCAATAAAAAGTAGCTGGAAAGAGTTTGTGTAATTGCACAGTCTGTGAAGGACTCTGACCTCTGCAAAAAATTAAAATAAAATAAAAAATCCAAAACTGAGTTACACAGATATACATTGCCCTTATGTCTCCGCAACTCACTGACAGGATGCCAGCCCCCATTTTATCCATTTATCCAAAAGCATGCTTTGACCTTGGGCATAGTTTTTTGAGTCTGTCTAGCAAAGTCTGAATATCTGAGCATAATTTTGTCACTGTAGCTTTCAAAAGTGTTATTTTGTACAGTGAGCCCTTGGTATCCATTGGGATTTGGTTCCAGGACCACCACCACCACCCCATGGATACAAAAATCCATGGTTGCCCAAGTCCCATTAAATACAATGGCATAGTGAAATGGCAAATATAAAATGGCAAAAACAGGGTTTGTATTTGGCATTTATTTATTTTTTTTAATATTTCCAAGCCATGCATGCTTGAATCCATTGACAAAAAAAAATCTCTGGATACCAAGGGCTGACTGTATTTCAAATTGCTGTTTTGAAAAATCATAGCTCTTAATTTCTGATTTTTTTCAGATCATTGCTAGAACGAAGTCAATGAAAACTGTGGAATTTTCAAGTGCTGAACTCTGGGCCATCATGAAGGTCCTGTTCCTGCAGAAGAAAAGGAAAATAAATCCATGAGTGTATGATGTAAATAAACATTGAGTGACAGGTGCCCAGAATAATCAGCTGTAAAGAACTGACATACCAACTTTCCATGTTGAGATTTTGAGACTTACGATGCAGCAGAGCCTGGGAGGCTTTCAGCAGTGGTAGCTCCTGAAACTGTTGAGTGTGTTCATGACCTTGGCAGATGGTTTTGATAGATCAGCCAACTTCTGCTAAAACAATTGCTGAGACACTAGAGATATCCCAGGAACACATTGGGTTCATCATTCATGGGAAGTTGGCTATGCAGAAGCTGTCAGCTGAAATGTTTGAATGCTGACCAGAAATAATTGAGTGGATACCTCTGAGTTGATTTTGCAGCATTTTGAGTCGTCTAGTGATATATTTTTAGAATGACACACCACTGTTGATGAAACACAGTTACATCACTATGATCCAGAAATCAAACAACAGTCCTTACAGTGGTGGCACTTGCATTCTCCATAGCCAAAGAAATTCAAGATTCAAAGATCAGCAAGAAAGGTCTTGGCCACAGTTTTTTGGGATAAGGAAGGTACAGTGGACCCTTGTTATAGGTTGGGGTTTGGTTCCAAGATCCCCCATGTAAAACAAAATCCGTGGATGCTCAAGTCCCATTAAATATAATGACATAGCAAAATGGTGGCCCTTATAAAAATGGAAAATCAAGGTTTGATATTTGAAATTTATACTTTTTTGGAACATTTTTAAACTGCGGATGCTTCAATCCATATATAAAAAATCCATGTATATGAAGGGCCGACTGTACTTTGATGACTATCTTCAGTAGGGCCAAACACTTAATGCGGAAAACTGCTTTAACTTGCTGTGCTGATTAAAGGAAGCACTTAATTAAAAAATGGTGAGGAAAAGTGTGGAAAGATGTTCTCTTTTTACAGGACAATCCACTCGCTCACAGGGCTGGCAATACGAGGAATGTTTTGAAGAATTTGGGGTATGAGTGCATAGGCCATCCTCATTACTCACCAGATCTTGCTCCATTTGACCATTTCCTGTTTCCGAACTTGAGTTTGAAAGAAAAGACATTTTGAAATCATTCAGAGGTGACAGTAGCAGCAGAGCAGTATTTCAGTGACCAGATATCAGAATTTGTTTTGGAAGAATTGAGAAATGGTGTGCTAAGTGTGTCAAACTTTGGGGATGAATATGTGGAATAGCATGCATGTTTTATGACTCTAGGTTATTCCTTTCTTGATCAGGATGAGAACCTTTCAGTTCCTCTCATATTATTGTGTAGTCTATGTATTACTACTAAAATTTTAACCTGTAAGGAGCAGGACTAAATATTAATCAAAAGTAGTACATAAGATTCAACAGAGGAAAGCACAGGATTAAAAATGCAGGGTGTTTGTTATTTATTTTTTTACTGTTAGGACTGCAGAGTCTGAAATTAGTGATTCCTGCTCTGCTCTTTCACTTTCTGGCAGCAATGAACCCTACAGAACTGCTTTTTAAAAACTAGATTCAGAATGGTGTACCAATATGTTTTCAATTTGTAGAGCAAAAATGAATATTTATACATTCTATGCACCTAAGAATGCTCTCTGATCAGTGTTGCTGGCTGTGATCAAGAAGAATTCCTTACAAGAAATCCAGCAACCATCCAATGCAAAGTGACCCACTGATAAGTGGATCCACCAGCTATTCATGATCAACATCAGTGTCCCTCACACTGTTTGATGTGAGGGATGAGCAGATTTCTTTTCCCAATGTGCTAGGGACTAGCACCACATTTGTGCTCATTGATTATAACCGTTTCTTTCTTTCCTGGAAACAGACTGTGGGTAGCAGCCAACAGCTTGCCAACCAATATCATCCCACAACTCACCATTTTAAACTAGATATTTTTATTTTTATTTTACATGATATTAATTTTGCTTTATATTTATTATTTCACATTTTATTTTAGATATTATTTATTTTATTTTATTATTATATTTTAGAGATTATTAAATCAGAAATTATTCTAAGTAACATCTAGTCCAGAATATGAAAAATTACCATTGCAAAAATATATTCTATGCTTGTTTATATTTTTCCCATTTGTCTGTCTTGCTGAAATGTGGCCCATATAACTGTCAAAAAATCAGGTTTTGATCTGCTCTCTCCATGCAAGCAGTCATATGTTGTCTTCTAGAGTTACATATGTTTTCATTATGTGGCGGACGTTTGAGGAAGTGATCTTCATAAAACATGAAATTACTACAAATGACAACATGAAAACTAAATTTAAGAGGAACTTGTACCATTGGTTCCTTTCTAGGACTTTTATGAGAGGCTTCTGTTTGCACTTGTAAATGTCTTACCAAAAGAAAAATGACAGAAAATATGCAGCTCCAGATGAATATGTCCTTGGAAACTTGTAAAGTGAAAGAGTCTACAGAACAACATTGTCAGCCTTATCCAATATGACGATGAGCCATGTGTGGATACAGGCTTCCATATGTGGACACCCTGTGCATCTAAAGTAATATTGGGCGATTTGAGGTCCTTCAGATGTTTTTGGACTGCAATTACCATCATCATTCAGCACTGGCTGTACTGCAAAATACAACTGGAGGTTTAGTCCAACAACATCTGGATGGCCACATGTTGCCACACCACACATGTTGCCTCATTCCCACTATAGAATAAATTGGTTTGCAAATCGGATCGAAGTGGTTTAAATGGCCGTTGCACTTGTGCCGAACATGGGAGTGGTTTAATGAGGGGAGCCCAGCGCTAGACCCATTTAAACTGCTTCTTCTGTATCCCCTATATCCCCCGTGTCTTTGACGATAAAGCGATTCAGTACAAGTGTAAATGGGATGCGGATTGGAATCGGTTCCCTGTGATGCAGTTGTCTGCCCACCTCTGGAACCTCCCCCTCTCTGGGTAAAGCACTGTTTTTAGGCTGCCACTCTGCTCCCCCTCTTTACAGCCACTCCTCTGTTATTTTTTCTTTCTTTTGGAACTTTTGGGGAACTTTTCCCCATCTCGTGGTACTTTGACTTTACCTGCCCTTTCTTTTGCCTGCGTTTTTGTTTTGTTTTGTTTTTTTACAACAACAGCTGTGACAGAGCACATCACCAAATTTGGGTGGAAACATTGATGTGATTGCCATGATTGACAGGCGAGAAAATGAAGCCACGGAAGAGGTTCCTTTTTGAATTGATTCATTGGTAAATGAAGTGGAACGAGAAGTGGGTTAATTTGCAGCAGGAAAATTCAATTGGCTCAAATGTAGCGTGAACGATGCTCCACTGTCGATCTGAATGATTGATTCAGATCACAAACCAAATTATTTGTAATGGGAATGGGGCCTAAGAAAGGTAAGTAATAAGCAGTAAAGAAATTAAGCATCTTGTTGAATCATATACATTAACTAACAGGATATTTTGTTCATCTCTCTTTGAATAAGGGCAGAACATAGAGGACTCCTCAGAATTCCCCAGCCAGCCTACTCCCTGGATTACTGGCTGCAGCATGCTTGGTGTTATAGTCTGAAAAACAAACAAGCTTCATTTATATACCGCTTCATACTGCCTAAGCAGTGTCTAAGCGGTTTACAGCTGTAAGCTAATTTGCCCCCAACAATCTGGGTACTCATTTTAGCGACCTCGGAAGGATGCAAGCCTGAGTCAAGCTTGAGCCCTTTTCCTGCTCTTGAACTCACAACCTTATGGTTTTGAGTGAGTGGCTGCAGTACAGGCATTTAACTACTGTGCCACCAATATCCCATGCTCTTGGTAAGGAGGTTATCTATTACAAATGTTTATTTTCATTTATGGGCAGATACAAACAAGTATCCTACTAAAGTTGCCAGATTTTCAAAATAACAAAAAGGGACACACAGCATTCATGACTCATGGGGTTAAGATTGGATAGAGAAGCAATAAATAAATTCTTTAAATAAACAATGGCCCTCTTCAGATGGGCCTAAAGTGCGCCCCTATCACATGATAGGGCTTGGCCAAGGGCGCACCACCCATACGTGCCTCACCCCAGCATGTGATGAGGGTGTCAAAATGGCAGCGCCCTGTACACATGGGCACTGCCATTTTGACGTGACGGACGCCTAGCATCCACACATCCTGGAGTCACTGTGATGCTGCGAGTGTGCCATTGGCACACTGCAGTGTCACAATTGCGCTGCAGAAAGAACCCGCTTTTTGGTGGTTCTTTTTGCGAGTTCTTTTTGCTCTGCAGGGAAGCCCTGTGGTCTGGAGTCTGCAGCTTCCACGCGGAGCAAACCAGGGTGGCAGGAGACCGCCTTTTTTGGGCGGTCTGTATCCCACCAATAATTTTTTTTTCAGAGTGCCTTCATCTTTAGTGAGAGCTGTAACTAAACAGATGGCCTTCTCAGTTGTGGCACCTTGATTGTAGAATCACCCTGCCTTTCTGTTTATTCAGTACTCTCTTTTGATGATTCTTAGAAACCAGTTTAAAATGCTACTCTGCAGCTTCTGAGTTTAAGACCTCATAAGTTAATGTTTTATAGGCTTTAAACTCACTTTAAGCTCTATTTGGATGTTTTTGTGGTGGCTGATTTTACCATGATGTTTGTTATTTTTATGTTCTGTCTTTATTATTCTCTGGTTGTTTCAGTTTAATGTGTACATGGATTTTAATTCTGTTGTCAGCTACACTGAAAATCAAGACTGAGGAGCAGAATAGGAATGCCGCCCCATACAAATCCACTTTGTACATGATGATATTTGACATCATTTCAAAATTATAAGGAGGGATCCTGATGAATGACATCAGAATGCCATTTGGGAATTCCAGTACCAAGCAGACCAAAAAAAACACCAATATAATAATAATTGTGCTGAATAATCAGTCTCTCTTCCCTCACTGAAATTAGACACTACTCAAAAGACAGCTGTACCTCTGTAGCTAATACTTTTTCAAAAATCCCAAATATGTCAAAGGTACAATACCAATAGACCAACACGTCATCTACTGGTCTATGAAGATGATTATTTTGTTAACTGGCAATGGAAATTTCAAAATGATTTTACCTGTGCCAGCCAAACACCTATCTGGCTGTGTAAGTTGTACTCAGAAAGATGTGAGCATCATGAGAAAAGAACTTCTTCTGGGAATTTTTTTCAAAAACCAAACCATATCTCTGTCAGAAAGTGTCAATAATTTTGCTTTATGGGCATCATTTTTCAAACATTTCTGAGCCTAGAATCAGATACTTTTCACGTCTGTTTCTAATTTATTTTACTACTAAAAAGCCATAGAATAACCCAGACTAACCACTTACTGTTAAACAGGACATTTTTCAAGTGGTTCTTTTCGTAATATTATACACCGCCTCACTACACATAATCATAAAGTGCTTCACAGCTGTAATACAAAAAACACATATGAATCCAAGATCTTGGCACCAAATATTATACTCCTCCTCTTTTCTTGAGAGGGAGTGGGACTGGTAAATGCCATCTATGATATTCTCAAAATATTTGAAGAGCTGAAGATTTCACCCGCCTGTGGCGTCTAGCATATTTCCTTGCTCTTTCTCACATTTTGAGGTTAATTTGGGAAGAAAATATGCTCCACATCTGACACTTGCTTTCTGTAAAGGGGCATTGCCCCGTGGCTCTAGAATAATAGATAGAATCACCAAAGAAAATCTTTTCCATCTTGTTCAAAATGGCCAAGTATAGCATTCCAAACATGGGTTTCAGCTGATTCGCTTCTCAGGATATTATTGCTGCTCAAGAAAGCTTGGAAGTCAAGTTGCATTACATCACCAAGATTTCCCTCTCCCAATTTCTTTTGCTCAATTTGTAACTCTCCAGACATTGTTGGATTAGAATTCCCACCAACAAACACAGCCAGTGGTGAAAGACAGTTGGAAATGCAGTTCAATAATCTCTGGAGGTCCACACATTCCTGACGCTGTTCTAAACTATATAGTACATGCAAATATGTAATACATACACTTGTAGTATGTATGTATGTATTACATTTGCCTTAACCCTTCTGATTTGTTTGTATACAGTACTTGCTTTGGCCCTGTAACTGCAGAGACACTGCTTCCTTAGCAACACCTCCACGACTGCTGATGCACTTCTAAAGGACAGCCATCTAAGGAGCCCAATGTTTGACTTCCCACAGGTTGGAACTGTGTCCTGTCTGATCTTACTTGTCCTTCAGTGATATCTACTTGTCATGCTTCCCTCTGAACCAAGCTTGCTGTTAACTGCCATCAAGTCAACTTTGACTTATAGTGACCCTATGAATGAGGGACCTCCAAGTCACCTTGTCATCAGCAGCTCCGCTCAGGTCTTGCAGACTCAGAGCTGTTGCTTCCTTGACCAAGCCTATCATAGCATTTTCTTGGCAAGTTTCTTCAGAGGGGTTTTGCCATTGCCATCCACTGAGGCTGAGAGAGTGTGACTTGCTCAAAGTTACCCAGTGGGCTTTTATACTTGAGTGGGAATGTGAACCCTGGTTTCCAGAGACATAATCCAATATTCAAGTCACTACACCACAAGACAAGCATTATGGTCTTTTCTTGGGGGTCATGTCTTCTCATGATATGACCAAAGTACAACAGTGTCAGTTAAGTCACTCTGGCTTCTAGGGAGAGTTCAGGCCTGATTTGCACTAGGACCCATTTATTTGTCTTTTTAGCAGTTTACAGTATCTGTAGAATTCTCCTCCAGCACTACATTTCAAATGAGCTGATTTTCTTCCTATTAGCTTTCTTCACTGTCCAGATTTCACAACCAATCCATACATAGGAAGTGGGAGTATTTAGTGACAGATCTTTACATTTCAGGATCTTGTCTAGTTCGTTCATAGCTGCCCTTCCTAGTTTTCTTCTGATTTCTTGACTGCAGTCTCCATTCTGAGCCAAAGTATGTATGGAAAACCATTAACTTTTTCAGTGTCTTCATCGTCTACCTTAACGCTATGTAAGATATCAGTGGTCTTTATTTTTGTTTTCTTAATGTTCAGCTGTAAACCTGCCTTTGCATTTTCTTCCTTGACTTTCTTCAGTGATTGTTCCAAGTTTTTGCTATTTTTTTGCTTTTAGTATCATGTCATTTGAATACCTTCAACGGCTAATGTTCCTTTCACCACTATTTTGTGCCTCCTTCCTCTGTGTCTAATCATACTTTGCATATGATATGTTCTGCCTACAAGTTAAACAGACAGGGTGACAAATACAGCCTTGCTTGACCCCTTTTACAATTAGAAACCATTCAATTTCTCTGTATTCTGTCCTGGTGATAGTCTCTTCTCCTGAGTACAGGTTGTGCATCAAATGTTGTGGCAGTCCCATTTCTTTAAGTACAATCCATAGTTCCCCTTTCTTGGGGACTGGAATGTATATTGAGTGTTTCCAATGTATGTTGAACATTTCCTGTAGGCCATTGTTTTGTTTTCCATATTCACTGACAGATTTAAATTAGAACTAGAGTGGATTCTGTCTCTGTAGACTGAAGTTATTCTATTGGTGTGGCACCTGTTCCTGTGCCATTTTAGCCAGCTCCCCACCCACCCACCCTATTTTGCTGTGCTCTGTCACAACTTCTAGGTCTAGTTTTATGGGGTGGCAGCATAGGTCGTGGATCTGATGGGCGTGGTTTCCGATGCTGCGGAGCACAGAATCGGGAGTCCCACCAGGACCCGGGGGTGCTGAAGGCTAGCGATGTCGCCAGTGTGGGGGCAACATCGATTCAGCGTTCCCCGGTGACATGGGGCGAAGATGTGCTTATGCGCATAGCCGGTGCTTTTAAGTGGTGAGCACGGTTTAGGCCGGTTACCCCTCTGTCATCCCGAAGCCTGGGCATAGCCAGGCGATTAGGTTCATCGACCAACGCGGGTTGGTGGATGTCAGATCCAGACCTCATGCTTTCTGGCCAACCCTCTTATTGCGGTTTCTGTGTTTAATAAAGTTGTGGCCTTTCTTTTGCCAAATTTTGTGACTGCTGTGTTTTTCCACCTGGCAAACCCCTTTCCTCTGCAAAAGTCAGTCTGATGTGGGAGACCCTCCCAACAGTACTGCTGCCACCAGCATAACCTCTTGCTTTGCAGAAGCATGCAATCCCACCACCAAAAAGTGGTGTGTGTCTTCCCATAGAGCTTTAGAAACAGCTTCTAATGACAACGTGTGGAGAGGGGCTGAGAACCTCTAAAAGTGGTTGAACTCTCCTCAGCCCAAGCCAGCATGGTCAGTGGTTGGGGCTCTGAGATCATTAGGAGAGGCCCTTCTCACAGTTCCACCAACTTCACAAGCACAGTTTCTGGGGACAAAAGAGAGGGCCTTCTCAGTGGCTGCCCCTTGACTTTGGACCTCCCTT
>NC_056523.1:98573751-98639738 GCF_019175285.1 Sceloporus undulatus
CTGTCAGCACCTTCCTTTTTTTCTAGAGACTTGTAATACAGAAAGTTTTAAAAGTATAAGGTGCTGTATTGTTTTAAACTGATGTGTTGCATTTTATTCTTTTATCTTTGGGTCTGAATTATTTTAACACCCTAAACCAGGAGAAAAGTGGCATATAAATAAATTTTTAAAATTAAAAAAATAATAATAGTGTGGCTTGTTTAATTCTATTTTAATGTGTTTTTAAAATATGTATTTATTTATTTATTTATTTATTGCACTTTTAAACTGTAATCCATCTTGAGTCCCAGTTTTGGGATTAAGGTAAAATGATAGTAGTAGTAGTA
Source organism: Sceloporus undulatus (assembly GCF_019175285.1). Lineage (NCBI taxonomy): Eukaryota > Metazoa > Chordata > Lepidosauria > Squamata > Phrynosomatidae > Sceloporus > Sceloporus undulatus. Next base: position 98,574,078 of record NC_056523.1, read on the forward strand.
GTCAGAGGGGGGCAAAATGCCCTGCAAGGAAATTTTTCTGCCACTAATGAATTCTGCCCCCCTAATAAAAATTTTCTTCGCTCCCCAAATTTCTAGCACTACAGTAACTTAAAGTTTAGCTTAGCATTTAGAAATAGAGTTTAGGCATCTAAACATGATCAGTCAAAGTTACTGAGAAAACGGAAACACAAGAAATGTGTTTTTCCATGACTCACTCTACAAAGCTAGGAATTTGGGGACTGAAGGAAAATTTCATCTGAGGGGCAGAATATTCATTTTAAGCCAGTGCTGTCATTTTGCTCTTCCTCTCCCAATATCTACAACCCTGCATGCATTGTATCTGTAATATGAAGGATAGATTTGAATAGATAAAATATATCAGTTTTTGCATATTTGTATCATTTATACATGCCTGAATTGCAGGATCCCTAGCCTTCAACAAAATAGGTTTAATTCTTTTCTATAAACAAATATGAATGAAAGCAGGATTTATTAGAATATATACTGGATCTTACAAAATAATTTATCATTACTGAAGCATGAAATATTGAATTAGAGCCTTCATAAGAAAGAGCATTTAGGGATGAATTGAAATACAAGCATGTGGAGGCTCTGGAGATCTTAGGAAATATTGTCCAAGGGCAAAAGCAGACAGCCAAGGCCCCAATCAACCAAGGCCACAGTGACCACATGGCCTGCTCCTGAAGCGGGCTGCCACTGCAGTCCCGAATGGGTCGCTGGCAGGAGCGAATTAAATCCACTCCTGAAAAGTCGGGCTCCTGACACCTTGACACAGCTTCAGAGTGGCTTCTGGCCACTTTGAGGGTGTGCATCATCTGAACGCCATGCCCCCAAAGTAGCTGGAACCCAAGTTTTTTTAGCTATTCTGTTTTGGGCCTAAGAGATGTGAGCTGGGAGGAATCAGCTTTCTAACTTCTTCTAAGAAACTAGTATCTCCCTCTAAGGATCATCCATAGCAAAATATATCAGTCCTTGAACAGATTCCAATTCAAAACAGGTGAATTGATCAGGAAGTTCAACTCAATTCTCCTCTGCCCAGAACAAGAACAAAGGCATTTTCCTTCCTTCTTTGCATTTATGTCCCTTACATCATAAATACAAGACTTCCTGTATTATTACTGAAGTATTATTAATGACCAGTATTAAGATCATTATTCCTGTCCATACTTCTTTGCATTTTAATGCTCCACATCCCACCACACATGCAAAGCACATGTAGAGCTTTGAATGAGTTCTATTGGTCATTCCCAACAAAAATAGACCCACCTAATCAGATGCTGAATGGTGACTCAGGGGTAAATCCCATGGATTTAATGGGTCTAATCTAGTAGTTGCAGTTCACAAACTATATGCCTGATAAATAACTGTTTGTTCTTAAAATGCCACAGAAGTCTTTGTTTTTTGTTGCCACAAACTGAGAGCAACTCACACACTAAAATTATTATACCAAGCACAAAGAGTCTGCTTTTTTACTTTGTCACCCAACCCTTTTCCCATGCCATCTGAGCAATTAGTGATGCAAATGAATGACTACATAAGTTGACAACATGTATGCAGAAATTCAGATTCCATCATGACAAAGCCACATGTGCCATACGTGTCCTTAGATGGTAGTCATGATACATGATCCTTATTTCTATTCTATGTTCTCACTGACCACTGTGGAAGGGAAAATTTCATGCAGCCATAAATTCTTGTTCCTTTCACCCAACAAACAACAAAGGGGGGGGGGGTGAATGCTATGCACACACAGAATAACTCTTCATTTTGCATCCCATCTGGGTTTACCACTTAACAGTTACCACATGGCCTCCAAGAGAAAAAAAATCACAGGATATGATCTAACAGTTTGACCTAAGCCTATAAAGATCGAAAAAGATATAGTCACAAACACAACGATACATTAGCAGAACAGCCAAATTATGTTTACATTTCCCAAGATGTGAACAAGCTGGGTAAAATCTGATCTCTGACACAAGTTCATGAGGGAGATTTGCCACTAATTTCAGTCATGGTTATGCAATGCACAAAAAGGGTTCTCTCCTTTTTTTTTCCAGATGGAAAGAAAATAACTTCATTTATCTGTTTGGATTGATAGAAGCATAAGACTTAGATTTTTCCTTCAGAGTCTGCAAAGATTGCAAGGTGTTTTCTTGTGAGTCTCGTAGCAGAGCAGTCAAAGTGGCAACAATTTCATAATAGAGTTTTTGCAACCTAGAATGAGGCAATAAGCAAATATATTTAGTTACTGTAGCAAAAAATGTGATGACTCGTTAAATCTATATGGTTCCACTAAATCTGGCAAACAATTTTAGACAGGGACATGACCTTATAAGTATACAGTACTACAGGCTTTTTGCTTTCTCGCTCAAGCATTAGCAGGAGACAGACAAAAACATCTAACACTATGGTGCTAAGGAAGTGACTTTGTGTTTGTTACATGCCATCAATTTGACCCTGACTTATGGTGATCCTCTCATAGGGTTTTCGTCACAAGATTTATTCAGAAGAGCTTTGCCATTAGCTTATTTTAGGACCGAGAGAGTGTGGCCTGCCCATGTTCACCCAACAGGTTTTCATGGCTGAGTGGAATTTGAACCATGGTCTTCTGAAGTCCTTAGCTGAACACTCAAACCACTACTCCATACTGTGGGTGACTACCTCCTCCATCCCAAAGTTAGTTTAAGCATCCCATCCCTTTTGAATCAGAAGCTCCATCTACCAATGAACTCTTTTTTCATTGCTACTGAATTTTTCATGGTTTCTTTAAGAGATGTTAAAGACTGGGTTCCCAGGATGCTAGCAACAATTCCAGACATTTCAAAGAGTAACCTGCATTCTCAGTTTTAAGCATCTCAGTCAGCAGTAGCAGATGGTGGCTTCTATGTCAGTATGGTGGTGCATCTGCTCTGGGTTTTAGTTTGAACTTTAAAGGAGATATCCAGGGTGCTGAATTCCATAACCCCAAAATAGGTTGAGCACACCTATTTTGGACCAAAACACAGGGCACATTCATCACCCTGACCTGGGCTCCACCAGGCACCACAGTCTGTCACCTCCCTTACAAGGGCTCATCCCTCTAACCTACAGTCAAAAGTAACTAGAGGCATAAAAATGTGTGAGAAACATCTGGATCACAGCAGGAATTGTGTGGTCAATGAGCAGCAACATGGTTATATTTGAGGCCCTGGGGGGGGGTCGCAGTCATTCTCTTAAAATGTTTCTTTTAAGAATTAAAGTGGTTTAATAATTGAATATAATCAACATTTCTTTGAACCAGAACTTGTTAGAACTACAGCTCCCAAGGTTTCTCAGCCAGCATGAGCACTGGCCAAGTTAGCTGGGGGGTTCTGGGATTTGTAGTCCATCAAGCAATATTTCTAGCCTCCAGGTAAAACAAAGCACCATGATCAGGATCAAATGTTCATTTCTATTGATATAAGAAGATTCACATACTTATAAATTGTGGCATCCTGGCGATCTAGGGATGCGAGATAGAGATCAATGAATGGTAGGCTAGCACAAAAGTCTTCTAAGATCACAGGATCTGTGTGAAGCAAGGTTTTTTTGAAGTCTTCCACCATTTCATCAAAGGTTTGATATTCAGTTGATTTCTGATGTGAAAAGACAGGAGGACAGTTGAAAGATTAGTGTTGCAATGCTACATTTAACTTCTCAGCATGGCAATACCAACCAGGTTGGTGGGTTCATGACAATACCCACCAACTCCCAAAATGGCAAATAACCAGAGCTGGTAAAGGGAGGGCTCTAAGTAACAGAAGTTGCATCTACAGTAGATCAAGATTAGTGTTTTAGTCAAGAATTTATTGAAATTTAAATACGGCACTGTATGGGCAGCCCTTTCAAACTTTTTTCAAAAATTGTCTCACTGGGAAACAAATGGATTGGGGGGTGCCTTCTTATGGCACCTCCATGAATTTCATAGGGTTGTGTTGTTTTTTTTTAAGGCAAGGGATATTCAGAGCAGCAGCCATTAAATTTCTGAATTTCCTGCTACTTGTGGTGACTGTTTCAAATTTTTTCAAAAATGGTCTCCTAATGCTGAAGGGTAGAGAAAGGTTACTTTAAAAAAAAAAAGCTTAGTACCATTGACACAGGAGCTCAGCAGCAATCTAGTCAGAGGCTGAGATACTGAGGGTCTGAACCGACAGGCCAAAATAAACCTGCTTCAGGTCACTTTGGAGGTAAGCTGTTTAAATGCTGCATGCGTCCTAAGAGGTCGGAAGCCATGCCAAAGCCACGCTCCAGTCCTAAGGACTGCAGCATAGCTTTGGCACAGCTTCTGGCCTCTTAAGATGCATGTGTCATTTAAACAGCATATCTCCAAAGTGAGCCAAAGCAGCTTTATTTTGTCCTTTTGGTTCAGGCCCTGAGGAAACATCGGTATCAACCAAAGAGGCTGAGCCTAAGACGCTGGAGATCCCAGAGTCCAAGGGGACACCTTAGCCCTAGATCTAGGAATTCAGACAAACATTGGTGATCCCCCTGAACCTACTTCCAGCACAAGGACCACAAAACCTTATCCACAGCCACTGGAGCCAATGTACCAGTACTGGCAATGTGCCACACATGAGTTCTTGAAGAGACAAAGAACTGCTAGGATATAAAGACCTGGCCTTTCATAGCAGAGGTGGGCAAAGTAAGACCTACTGGCCATCTGAAGACCCTCAAAGGCTGCTTTTGTAACCCCCAGGTTCTCTCAAATGTGACTTCACTTCTAGAAGCCTCCCCAACTCCCCACAAAACCCAAAAATGGAAATGGGCATCTGACCAGGAATTGATTTTTCACTTTTTTTTTGGGGGGGGGACATATTTCCAAGGCTAGTGCAACCTACAGCGGGGGTGAAAAACTGACCCTCAGCTTCATGGAAGGGTACATCAATACTGTAGAAATATTGCAGTTTGACACCACTTTAACTGCCATGGCTCCATCCTACAGAATCCTGAGATATGTAGTTTTGTGAGGCACTAGCACTCTTTCGCAGAGAAGACTAAAAATCTTGTAAAACTACAAATCCTGGGATCCCATAGGATAGAACTACATCACTTAAAGTTGTCTCAACAGCATTATTTCTACCATGTAGATGCACCCAAAGTTACTCTCTCCTGTCCTACACTTGGCGGGGACAGATGGAACCTGGAAGAAGTAGTTGGCCCAAGAGGAGGGAGGAAGCCCTCCACTGAAGTTCAGACTCTTTTTTTTGGAACAAATTGCTCACTCAGATCTCTTTCAGGTGCCATCAATTCAGAGTTGCCTTGAGGTGTGATATCTTCAGCAACCAGCTTGAGCATGTGAAACAGATTTTTGCGTCACTGCATGTCCCTTTTCTGCATACATTTCTGAGTCACTGGGAAACTGATAGATTGGAGGGTGCCTTCTTATGGGGCCCCCATGAATTTCAGGGTTAAGGCAAGAAATATTCAGAGCAGCATCCATTAAATTTCTGAATTTCCTGCTAATTGTGGTGACTGTTAATTGGGCTTAATCTATACAGGGAGATATAGGACCTGTAAAAACCAATGAGGCAACTGCAAGCATGAGTAAAAGATATATATGTGTAACTAAGCACAAATTATCATAAGTCATGGTGCTTATGAGATAAGAGGCAATATTCCCCACATAAGCAAGAGTTTTTTTTTATCAATTTGTATAGTTTCAGCTTTAAGGGCACAACTACTGCTTTCCGTTGAGCAGTTATATACCGTCTGGTCCCAGGTGGTGGAGCAGAGGTACATCCAAGCCAAAGAGAATATTCTTCTAATTTATATGCAAAATATACAAGGTAAGTCTCTGCTTTAAAGGTAATGAAAATCTATAACCTGGTTTGCTTTTAAAATTTTATAATGCTTAGGAATTCATGAAAACTTGAGGACTAACAAATAGGTTAACCAGATGTCCCACATTTCAACCTTCTGTCCAAGAGGAATTCCAAAATGTCCTCCATTCTGAGCATGACTCAAACATAAATTTCTATTTATGTTAGTGTTTTTAGCTTTTATTTGGTAACATCCTACATTTCCCTTGAATGTCCTACATTTTGAGGTGCCTTGTCCTCCTTTGCGGTTAGGACGTCTGGTCATCCTAACTAATGAATAGAAAGTACTATTAAGAAAACAGCAGAAAATCCAGTGCTAACTTGCTGAGCGAGCAATTCATTCACTTCTTCCTGTTGCCTTTTTAAAATGGCTTGCTTCTTGGCAATCAGATTAGCCCTCCTCTCCGCTTTAAGCTTTTGATCATATTCTTCAGTGGACTCCTGCGAATACCAAAGCAAATGTGTCAGATGGTCCTGAGATAGGAAGTCCTGCTGTCTTCCCCATTTTGTAGGGAGAATCCCTCTATCCAGGAAAACTACCTTTCCTTGTGCCCTTCTTGCTCCCTTGGTACATAGATGAAGTAGCAGGTAAATAGGGCTGTACCACATTCACATGAACATGGAGTCTGCCTAATGCTAAATAATCTAGTCTATCTATTCTCAGACTGAAAAAACAGTCTCAAATAAGTCAGCGCCATTAGTTTAAAATAAGACAGAGCCATTGAATCAACAGAACATACGTACATAAGTATTTTTGTAATAAGTTCCTATTGATTTAATGGGCCGACTCTAGATAAGAGCCAGTGTGGTGTAGTAGTCTCAGTGCTTGACTCCATGACATCAGGATTTGAATCCCTGCTCAGCCCTGGAAACCCAGAGGGTGACAAATCACACTCTCTCAGCCTCATAGGAAGGCAAAGGCAAACCCCCTCAACAAATCTTGCCAAGAAAACTGCATGATAGATTTCCTTTGGATTGCCAGAAGTCAGAAATGACTTGAAGGCACACAACAATTCTTGTTAGGGCTAACAACTGGATTTAAGCCAGAATTTTAATCAGAAATTTCCCTATCTCTCTCAGAGGCACAAACACATACACAGTGCTTAACTTTGTATTTGTTTCATATTAAGTGTCAAACAATAAATGAACATACATGCCCAGGGGGGGGAAAAACTACAGCCATCTCACAAAGCCAACTTACCTGAATATCCATAATGACAACTCCAATAAACATATTGAAAAACACAAAAAATCCTAAGAGAATGAACACAATTGTGAAAGCCCGGCTTGTAGCAAACTTTTTGTCGTCCAATTCATCTTGCAAGTCTGTCCAACCATCAACCTGAAAGGTTATTTAGAGCATCATCAAACTCTATGAAATAATCAGGCATGAATCATATAAATCAACACCATGATGCAATGAACAATGCACATATACACTTCTGTTGGTGCCTACCTATATGTAAAAGGATTGTCCCTGAGATTTTGCATGCAGAGTTGCTTTATCACATTTTTCTTTTTTTTTCTTTTTTCTTTTATCAGTTTATTTCTGTGTTTTGTATCCGTTCTGTTTTGTATCCCTTCTGTAGATATAGGACTTTATCACATGCGGGTTTTAAACTGCAATTTTAGCAAGAGAATAACACCTTTGGCAGTACCTATTGCATGGCATCACCTCTGATTCATTGTTGCTGTGCCTATGAAGGCATCTTGTTAGAGGGCATCTTTTCATTGACAGTGGAACACACTCCCTTCCTTGGAGGTCTTTAAAAAGAGGCTAGATGGCCATCTGTCATGGATGCTTTGATTGAGATTTCCTACATGGCAGGGGTTGGACTGGATGGTCCTTTCAGTCTCTTCCAACTCTATGATTCTATGGGTCTACTGTATCACATCTAGCGGCATTGCCAAATGAGGTTTGTCAAAGTTACTATCACTATTGCATAGAACCAACATAAAAAGAATCCCTCTGCTTAAAGGTCTTCCATTCTTTTTTCAAATCAGAAATGCTGTTAGCACAGTCTGTCTACCAGAGCTAACTGGGACATGAAATACTTGGAAATAAATTACCGTTACTAAACTGAAGAGAGTGAAAAAGGCAGCTGCTAAGGTGCCCCAGTTCTTTGAGTCTCCACGGTCAGTATCTCCATACAAACCATGACCCAAAATTGCAAAGATAAACATTACGAGGAATAACAAAACAAGGACATAGATCACATTTTTCATAGTCTTTCCCAAGGCTGCCATCAGAATCTGGAGAAGGGGTTTGGAGGGGAGAGGAAAAAAGAAAAAGGAAATGACATGAATACAACTGACATGACAAAGAAAAACATTTTCTCAAGTTAAAACAATGGGGACAGGGATTAGGAAGTAGAGCACTGTTATCAATGGCATAAAATGGCTATTTTTAGGAAGATGCATACAGGAGAATGAATTATCAGCTCTAACCTTCAGGATCTTGGATTTGGGAACTAATGCCAGATGACAAAATAAACACACAGCCAGAACTTGAAAAATATTTTTTCCACAAGAAATCCCAGAATCCCCCAGCTGACATAGATACTGGCCATGCTAGCTGAGAGTTTCTAAAAGGTGTCATCTAAAAAGCAGCTTCTTCAAGCTCATTAGACTCCTACTTGCATAAATGGTTGCTTTTCCCCAGCCTTCTCCTAATCATTGAATATATTTATTGAACAAGAAGAAGTGACAGCATTCACACATGAACATCACTGATCAAGAACCTGAGATCCTTGAGGTTTTGCACTCAAGAATATGGGTATGAAATATAATGTAGAAATCAGTCCAAGACAGGGCTGCATCTGGAGTTATGGAGAGTGAAAACTGCCAAGCTGGTGATAGCCTTGATCTTTAAATAAAAAAAAACACCCACAAACAATTTCCTTTGCCTTACATGAGATACAGTTGAGCATCTTATCCCAGCTTTATATAAACCTATTCACCAGGAAATGACACCTGAACAGGCCAACAAATGGATTTGGGGTTGAAGTATGAAACAGTGTTGGCAGTCACAGCTGTTTGTCTTAAAAGAGCCGGTGGATTGTATAAGAACCCCTTTGGCATTTGCATTTGGCATCTGCATGCTTTCTGTAGTGAAAGGAAGGCAGCCAGCCCATTCTTTAGTCAGTCCCTGGAGTAATATAATACTCAGGCAGTGCAGAGTCTTCTGTAGTTTTGAGTTAATAGAAATGTTTGTGATCTTGGCCAAGATCCATGACCAACAGTCTGACTCAAGCGGTATTCCCAAGTCAGTATTCTCCCCAGCTCCTCAGAGAGTCTAGTGTACATTCTGATGTAATTTGTAGTACTTTATATGAGTTCATTCTGTTTAAAGTTCTTACCCAGTGACCCTGTGCTTTTCAGTGCTTCCTCTAGGGGCATATTAAGCCAGAGTTATCGTAGTGCAAAAGACCAACAAGACCAGCATCTGCTTCATAATAAATATCACTGATGCATTCAGTCAACAGGACCATAGTGGATTCGTTAAGGAAGTACGGGTCCTCAAGAAGTTTTTCTTTCCCTTTCAACTGTGACAACTCTATATGGGATAAGGGATTCTGGTTACAAAGAGAATCAGTTACTCCAGAATTACCATGGGGGGCTAAACAGAATGGCTTGTATACAAAGAACTGCAACCAGAATTCTGTTTTTGAAAGGAGATTTTCCTTTTCTGCTTCTTATTGCAGTCTTTTGAATTGCTCCTGCCTTTTCAAGAAAACACTCCAAAAGGTTAGCTGGGGAAAGTGCATACTGTGGTGTAGCAGCCTGCTTCTGGGGAGAAATTAGAACATTCCTGACACTTGCACAAACAAAAATGTTTTCCCTCCAAGCACAGCTTAGGGCCCAGGAGCAAGAAATACAAATGCCCCACCTCTTGTGCTGCTTCTTCCACCATTTTGTCCATTGGCAAAAAGCAGAGGTGGGGCAGGTGTGACTATGTGGGCCCCCTTGGCCTTCCACTCGGGTTAAGGTATGCCTGCCTAGCTTCAAGCCAATATAGAATACTGTCAAGACACTATTCACACCCTCTGACCTACGTCTTCCATTGTGACTGCAGCAACCAAATGAAATGAAAAAGTGCAGTCCTCCCTCCGTTCTCATGGACTTGGGATCCACGGCCCTCGATTATCTGTGGGGGTGAATAGAGGGAGTTAAAATGGGGCATGTGCCCATGGTGTGCATCCCCTTGCCCCCACGGGAGCACGCCTCCATTCAGGCCAATAGGGCTTGAATATGCACATTTTCATTTTCATGGGGGGGGGGGGCGGGTTTCCAGAACAGATCCCCCACAAAAAAGAAGGGGTGACTGTATATCTGTCATGGTCAGAGGGTTTCCCAGCCAACAATGGATCACTAATTAAACAGACGCCATTCAACAACAGACCAACACACAGATGAACATGGGTCACACAGTTTATATATACCCCACTCTCTTCCATGCCAGCATTCTCTGAAGATGCAGCCACAGATGCTGGTGAAACATCAGGAATAAACTCTTCTAAAGCACATCCACTTAGCCCGAAAAACTCACAAAAAACTATGGATGCTCACCGTGAAAGCCTTCGACTTCATGTCTCTCTGTTTGCTTATTTATTATTGTATCCCACCTTTCTCCCAAACAGGACTCAAAGTGGCTCACAATATAAGTTTAAAAAAGAATAGCTAAAACAATATGAAGTTCAAAAGTTATCTGGGCAAGGCCAACTGTCTGATGGCATCCCATCTAATGTTTGTCTGATCACCATAAATGTCAAATACATTTTAGCCAATATTTTTTTAAAAGGAATCTTTGCATTCTAAATATTTCTTCACGGCAACTCAGTGATAGGAGGGATTCAGAGCATGACGCTGTGAAATACAGGATGAACATTTGAACAGAGATCTGAATACAACAAATGTACACATTTTTTCTTTTTATGGATAGTGTTTTACAAAATTACAACTAAAAGGCAGATGACCTGCCCTGAATAGTTTCCAATCTGACAGTGGGTGAAGAGGAAGAACGAGACAAAAACTTAGGCTTTGTACTTAGCCCAAGTTTCAGTAATGGTATTCAGGGTGTGCCAAAGACTTAACCAAAAGGGAAAAGAAGCTGAGGAGAGCTTTAAATGGATAGAGAGGAAGGTGGTATCATATACTTCTGGGAGAAAGATCCAGGCAGAAGCAACAGAACTTCAGATGTGGAACCAGAGAAGGGAAGATCGTGGTCTGGGGTATATTGGAACGTGAGAGTGCATAACTACTGCAGCAAAGCTATGGTGAACCAATCAACATCATTATTCTTTCTTGCCAGCAAGAACAAGTAACTCACACAAATGTCTCTTCACTGCACTTTTCAAGGAAGTATTCACAAGAATTTTCTGTGCAGGAACCTTGCTTTTGTGTGGTGGAGGGTAATGGGATTTGCAAATAGTCACCTTTTTCCCATCTCTCTCTCTCTCTCTCTCTCTCATACACACATACACACACACACACAATAGAGACATACCCACCTCGCATATCCTCCCATCCTGAGGCCTTGCTATTCAACAACAGACTAACACAGAGATTAACATGTAAATTTCTTCCTCCCAACCAAGGGTCACACAAGTATATATACAACCCACACAATTCCATTCCGCCACCCTCTGAAGATGCCAGCCACAGAGGCAGGCAAAATGTCAGGAATAAATTCTTCCAGAACGTGGCCACATAGCCTGAAAAATCCACAGAAAACTACCAAAAAAAAAAAAAATCCTCACCTGATGAACTCTACACAAAAGAATTCTTAAGAGCAACATTTGTGGTGGCTTGGATTGTTCTTGTTAGCATGGAGAAAAACTATATGATGTGTCAAAGAACTGAATATGGGTGGTGCAAGCAAGACACAGACTGCATCTACATTGCTGAACTAATGCAGTTTGACAGTGCTTTAATTGTCATGGCTCACTGCTATGGAATTTTGGGATTTGTAGTTTTGTGAGATATTCAGCCTTCTTTGTTAGATAGTGGTGGTGTCACAACAAACTACAAATCCCAAAATTCTATAGCATTGTGCCATGACAATTAAAGTGGTATCAAATTGCATTATTTCTGCAGTGTAGATGCAGCTTAGGTTACAAATGCATAACTGCAATACTGAATGAGAGCCAGTTAAAATACTTACATCCATATCAAACCTAAATACAAACAGCAGTGCATCTTAAAATGTTAACATTTACAAATATGTTTTGATAACATGCTTATTTTCAACTATAGTTTTAAGTAATTAAGAATGAAATAAGTGGTTCAAATGCCTATATTTCCTAAGTTCTCACACAATTCTAGGCTATTGACCAACTGATTGATGTCTATCCTCACCCACAGGAAACTAGCATGTTTACCACCTGTGTCAACCTCCTGTATTGCCATTTCCCCTATTGTTTAACATAAAATATTTAACATAAAATATTTGCTATGATGGCAAACCTCCTCTGAACAAATCTTGCCAAGAAAACCCCATGATAGGGTCACCTTTGGGTTGCCGTAAGTCAGAAATGATTTGAGGGCACACAACACACACATACATATGTGCTTCTCACATTTCCATCCAGCTAGTTGAATTCCACTTCATGAAGAAATGTGAAGTCCAGGCTTGCATTCCTTAACTAGCTAAGAAAGATGCACTGGATGTAAGGGGAAGCGTCTCACCTGCTGTAACAGCTTGGTACTGATGCCTTTGTGTACCCCAAAAGGAGATGCAGAAGGGCTTTCTTGAGCCTAATGGAGATGCCTCTGCGTGTGGCCAAAACATCCAGACAGAGAAGCATCCTCCCATAAAGTGCTATGTAAATCAGTAACAGTCCAAAAACCAGGCTTAGCACCCTGCATGATCAAGCTCTTAATCATACCTTTAGAAATTGGCCCTCAAAATGAGAAGGAGGAACAAACCCATTTACACTCCACAGCATGGAACATTTTTATAAAGCTATGTAATGGTGGTTCAGTCAATCAGGGCTTTAGATACAATCTTTAAAAAGGCAACCTCCCTTCAGGTGAAGCCAACAGGAGAGCTATAAAAATGCCAGCAGCAGCAACATGCCAGCAAGCACCACTTGTATATTTATACCCAATAACTTTGTTCCCCTGGTCCATCTTTGCATCCTTCCATTTGCCTTCAGAAACCCACAGCAATTCCTGCATCTGTTCTCAAAGAATAGGTTTATGCCTCTGACCTTTGCACACTTGCACACAATGTTGAAATTAGTCCCCAGTACATCTCCTGAAATGGCAGTTTTCTAAATAATTTGGCATTCTAAACATTTATTTGCAAACCAGCCAATGGATGTGTGGAACCTCCATCATATATGAAATTGTGTCTAACAGAACCCCTCTGTGTGGAACACAACAAGGAAATTATATCCCCCAAGGTGGAAATTTACTGCACTGAAGTGGAAGGCAGAAAGCTATAAAGCGGCTGTTGCTTTTTAATTAATAAAAGGGAACCCTACAAAGAAGGTGTTCCGTGTTTCCCAGTCCTGAATACAATTTCCCTGCAAAGGAGTAATTTAGGCTGCAATTAATAAATTGTAATGCTCATACAGATGTAAACAACCTCCCACAACTTCCAGAGGCTGGAGATAAGGTCCACTAGGGCACAAAGGGAAATGGTTTTCAGAGGGGGAAATATCCTCCTTACTATCAATAGGACATTATCCTACTGTTTTGGGCCAAAGATATGTGAAGACTCACAATTGTCTCAGCCATAATCAAGGATTTTGGAGAAGGGTGCCAAAGACTTCACAATGACTTCTTCGAAGCAGATGCACTGCAATCTTTAGATTGCTATAAAGCAATGTATTCCTGTGCAGCTGGGGGGTTGAACTGAATGGCCTTTGTGGTCTCTTCCAATTCTATGATTTTATGAAAGAAGAACTTTTAAATACTCAAGGAATAGCCAGAGCCAAAGTATGGGTGGTCTGCTGCTCAATGATTTATACAGTCTCACACTGCAAACTTCAGTATATTTACTCAGAAGTAAGTCCCACTATGTTCAGCACTGTTCTCCTAACCAGTGTATTCAAGACTGAAAACTAATCATGCAACCCTATCATGTCTACTCAGATGTATGTCTCATTGGGATTAATGGGATAAGGAAAGTATATATAGGATTGGAGCCTTTTACCTCTCTTTTTCAAAATATAAATTTGGTTTCAAAGCAATCTAGTTCTGTTTCCTCAGATCTGCACAGATGAAACAGTGTTTGTACATAGAAAAAAAGTGTGTTCCACAGGTTAATTTTTTAAGTGTGTTTCCACAGGTCAAAACTTATTAAATCAGTTTGCTCTCTTCCACATTTTATATGGGCATCCCTTTCTTCAAGTATTATTAGCAAAGATAAATAGAAATGCATGATTTACCGTCTATAAACTGCTGGGGTTTTTTATATACCCCCTTCTCAACCTTTTTTCCAGAAACACTGGATAATTAGCATATAAAAACCTGGTGATAACTGAAGTCCAAGATCAAAAGTAGTGGGATAAAGGCTCAAAAGTGATCATTATAAGAGCTTTGTGCCTATAAATATCCCACTTCTGGTGAACTCCCAGGCCAATTAATGACAAGCAGAAACTTGGGCTGAATGGCCACAATGCACACATTAGCTCCCTGCTTGAAAACTAAACCTCCAAGGTTGCCAGGAGAAAACCATGGGCCAACAGTCTTTAGATTCAGTGTGTTACTGTTTATATGCCTGTGCCTATGCATAGATATGCATTCATGTATATATTTATCCTGATCCAACACTGCAACCCTTGTTCATTTCTACTGATAGACAGAGAAACGGTCTACATCTCGCTGAGTAAATAAATAAATTGAAAATATTCCAGCATCTTTGGTACTATATGGTTAAGCACACTACTTGAAGATGCAATTTATTTACTTTCAAAGGTAAAAGAGAGCTAATATTCCACATTATAAAAGCACTCTCAAAATGCTTTAAAATGTACAACTGAAATCTTATGGAAAAAGTAGCTGATTTTATATAACCACACTATCCAGGAGGTGTGAATTTTCTAAATGGTAGAGACTCTTAGATACATTTAACACAGAACTGAATGTTAAACTTTTAGCTATTCAGTTTGATGCCCATTCTGCATTTAAATGTTTCAATATAGACACCATCTTCTTCTTCCACATGATAGTTCCAGAGCCCATTGCACATTGAACTGCTTCATGGGACATGGTTCTTTGTGGATCCAGCTATGATGTAATTCAAAATTCAATGAGTGATGATCAGGAGGAAAAAGATATCAGACTATTCTAGAAATCTGAAGAATGGAAGAATTAACTTATTTTCTCTGCTTAGTTCCACACATACATGGAGAAACAGTGGCTACCTATTTTGAGACCTGTAGTTTTAAATGTGAAATGCAAGTTATAAAATCCTCATCCTCATCGACACCAACATCACCATCATCTCTACCACCACCATCATGAGCCTCATCTAGCACCAAACATATTATTATTAACAATGTTGCCTTGTACATTCAAATTATTCCAGGTTTAAAGATCAAACATATCCCCAAGTGGCTACTAGTGATCAATAATATTTAAAACTGTGGGGTTAAGTGGTCAGAGGTCTTACATCTACTGAAGGCACAGATCCCACCTAATCTTGGAAGCTAAGCAGAGTTAGACCTGATTAGTATGGATGCGGGGATCACCAACAACTACCTGCTGCTATAAGCTATATTTCAGAGGAAGGCAATGGCAAAACACCTCTGATTAGTCCTTGCCTAAGAAAATCCTATGAAATTCACAGGATTGCCATAAGTCACCAGGCAGCTGGAAACAGGTAGTCATTATTACAGCTAAGTAGTAATGACTCACTTTATATATCAACATAACATAACAACAATTGGGGGGGGGGTCAAATCTGTCTGTCCCTGTTACAAAAGAAAATATATCTGTGGGCATACATACAGACATTCATAGTTACAAAGGTCTGGAAATTTAATTGCATTCCAAAGCAGATTTAAATGTCAAGAAGGTAAGTGAACCTACCAATGACACTGTCTCACCATGGTGGTGGGCTTACATGCACATGTGAGGGAAGAGACTATGCTGACTGCAGTACTCCTGCTGGGAAGGTCTTCCACAGACAGGCTGTTTCTGAGGAACCAGACTAAATGGGCCAAACAGCTATTGGGCAGTAACAATAGTGGAGGGTGACACTGGTGGAAGATCTCTCAGAGAAAATGCCATAGCTAATGCTTGTTAGTACTGCACAGATGGAGGCATGATAAACCTCCTTTTGATGATCTTTTACCATGAAAACCCTATGATGAGACAATCCGAAATGAAACAAGGGATAGTGCCAGAAGATGAGACCCCCAGGTCAGATGGCACTCAACAAGCTGGGGTAGAGCAGAGAACAAAAACAAGTAGTGATGTAGCTAGTGACGTAACTGGACTCAAGCTGAAAGGACATTGATGAGCACAGAGGTGAAAGGAAAGTCTGGAACTGCACAACACATATTATAGGAACATGAAATGTGAGAATCAGGGAAAGCTAAACATAGTAAAACAAGAAACAGAACATATAAACACTGGAATACTCAGGGTGAGTGAGCTAAAGTGGAAAGGAATGAGACATTTTAAGTCAGATAGTTAACCAATGTTTTACGCAGGAAATGAAAATCTATGAAGAATTAGGATGAAAATTATATTGAAGAGAGATATAGTAAACACTATCAAAGGATACCATGTGAACTCTGACAAGATCATGTCAATAGGACTTCAGTGAAAACCTATAAATGTAATGATTCAAGTTTATGCTCCAACTACAGAGGCAGAAAAGAAGAAACAGAAAGGTTCTGTGTTGGAGTCTAGGAGGAAATTGTTCATACAACAAAACAAGATTTCTTGATAACCATAGGCTATTGGAACATAAAAGTATGAAACAGAGTAGAATCAATGTACAATAACATCAAAATCCACACAACAGTGATATCTTTATTGAGCCACCCAAAAGGCATAAAATATATGTTGCAACCTTTCAGAACTCCACTGGCTTCTTCATCAGGCAATGGTGTTAAAAAAACATGCAAGAGGTGGGAAATGGCAATGTTAGTCACAGGCATTTTGTCAAGATGTTGATGTTGTTCTGAGTTGAAATGGTATGGAGGAATTGTGTGTGTGTGTGTGTGTGTGTGTGTGTGTGTGTGTGTGTCTACGCCTGGACGTATTTTCCATATTGTAGAAAAAAATTGCCCTAGGATTAAGAAATCAAGCAGAAGACCAACCGACTGACAACCGAATTTTGTGAGGCCAACAGTTCGTTAATCACAAACACATTGTTCAAGCAACCAAAGACATAACTGTGTATATGGACATCACCTGATGACTTATATAGACATCAAAGAGACTATCTAATTGGAAGCAGCAGATGGAGAAGCTCCAGTCTCTCTGCAAAAACAAGACCAAGAGCAAATTGTGACCACGAACTACTAATATAATTAATTAGAATAAACCTAAAGAAGTACACTAAACCAACCATCATGCCAAAATACAACCTGAAGAACATCCCCATAGAATTTAATGATAACATAAGAAACAGATTAACACTATTAAGCCTAACTGAATGGGAACCAAAAGATTTCTGAAATGAAACCAAGGACATTGTCAGAGAGGAAAACTAAAAGATACTATCTGTAGCCAGAAAGAAAGAGAAGCCTCAATGGATGACAGATGAAACTCTTCAAGCAGGTAAGGGCAGAGAAGAAGCAAAAGCAGTTAAGCAAAAGCAATTAAGGACAAACAAGAAGCAAAAGTAAAAAATGACAGAAATAGAACACTTAAAATAAATTGTCCAGGGGGGTCAGGCTAGACTTCATTTTACTACCAGTTTAACTTGCATACTGAACATATACATAAAGCAGGATTAAACTCAGAGGAAGGAATCATGAAACTGGAGGAAGGGACATTAACAATTTCAGATACGGAGATGACACTACTAGCAAAAAATAAGCAAGGCCCTGGAATAATTACTGGATGAATATTGAAGAAAGTCAAGGAAGAAAGTGCAAAGACAGGTTTACAGATGAAGATTAAAAACAAAAATAATGAACACAGTTTATTTATGTAGCTTTAAAGTAGATGATGAGGACATAGAAATAGTTCAAGATTTTCCAAGAAATCTGAAGAAAACTAGGGCAACAGTGAAGGAACTAGACAAGATCCTGAAATATAAACACGACTATTAAAGTTAGGATAGTCCTTGCCATCATATTTCCACTTCATATGGATGGTTGTGAAAGCTGGGAAATGACGCAAGCTGATAGAAAGAAAATCAGCTCATCTGAAATTCTCCAGATACTGTGCTTAAAAAGGCAAAGAAATGGGTCCTAGAGCAAATCAGACCTGAATTCTCCCTAGGTGCCAAGATGACTAAACTGAGACTATGATACTGTGGCCATACCATGAGAAGATGACACTCAATAGAAAATACAATAATGGTAAGGCAGAAGGCCTAACTGAAAATAAATCTGGCATTAGTCTGAATTTGATCCATGCCTCTGGGCTATTGTTATCTTTCCATCTTATCTGACCAGCATGACATGGTGACATGGATCAAACAACATTATACATAGAAGCAGGAAGCAAAGCTTGCAAAAAATCAGTCAGAACCAGGTAAGGTAATGATGGTATCGTGTGTCAAAGCAGGGCAAAGCTGTTCTGCTTTGTTAACATCTCATTGGGATTAATATGGCCAGCAAACACACAAACCACGAAGCTAGCTATCACAGTCCACAAAACTGGCTCCATCTAATTGAGAGGCAGAATTCCTAAACAGGAGGGAACATAACATATATGGATGTGATTTTAACTCCTGAGAAGATTTTGGGGCCCTTTATAAATTTAAAACTGGGCATACTACAGATATTATGAGCTGATTAGTTTTCTCATCATTAGATAACAAATTCAATATCATTGACTGAGACATTCATGTTTCAGTTACGTATGACAAGACCAATCAATCAAAAAGTACAAAACAGATTTCACTCTCATGCCACTCTCTGAGAACTTGTCACAATGCATGTGGTAGAGTTTCGGTTGTGAAACTGATAATCTGCAACCACTGCGTTTCACTGCAGACATACAGCCATATTAACAACTAAGAATATTACCTGATCCTGACAACAGATGTCAGCAGTGAGCACAACAAACAGAGCAGTGAACAACTCTGATATTACAGTCTCCTTTATCCTATAAGCTTGGGACCAGAGGTATTTGGGATTTCAGTTTTTTTCTGAATTTGGAATAACTGCATATACATAATGATATATCTTGAAGATGGGACCCAAGTTTAAATGCGAAATTCATTTATATTTGTTATGCACCATATATTCATAGCATGAAGGTAATTTTATACACAGTATTTTAAATACTTTCGTTCATAAAACAAAGTTTGTGTACACTGAACCACCAGAAAGCAAAGGTGTCATTATCTCAGCCACCTATGTGGACAATTTTGGAATATTTGGGATTCTGGAATTCCAGATAAGGGAGACTCAACCTGTATTAGTAGCAGGGTTTTGACGGCCACGGAGGAGGGAGGGACTGCAATTCATAGAATCCTACAGCCAGCTTGGCCACTGCCTTTTTTGGATTACAACTCCCATAAAAATTACTTTTTGGATTCTCCAATTCCTCAGTATTCTGAGATTGTAGTAAGTAAGGTTTCCAAGCTCTCATTAGCACTGTACCATTTGGGTTGCAATTCAGTGCTTGGATGTATAAAAGTATGCCCAATTCAACTCACGGAGTCTTAGGCCTGTTACAGACTGCCAAAATAAAGCTGCTTCGGGTCTCTTTGGAGGTATGCTGTTTAAATTATGCATGCATCCGAAGAATCTGGAAGCTGCACCAAAGCTGTACTCGAGTGCTTAGGAATGTAGAAGATTATCGCATATCGTTTTCTCAGAACGTTCCGAGACGGAACGTTCTGGGAATGGATATTACTGCATTAAGGAAATTGGAACGTGATGGGAACATGATGAGAACACATTTTACCGCACAGCGCATCCCTTTTTCTTGAGAACGTTCCCAGAACGTTTTGCTGTAGCGCATGCGTATTTCGTTTGGAGGACTGTAAGGAACTGGGAAGATTCGGTTTCTGCCCCTCCGAATGCCTCTAGAAGCAAGTGCCCACTACAAATACCTCAATCTGGGTATTTAGCCCCGGCAGCCATTGCAGCTCTTTAAACTGGTTTGAAAGGAAGAGTCCTCTGCTGTCACTCCAGTTCCCCTTTTTTGCAGCTTCTCACCCTTTGCCTCCTGTGTGTGTGCATGTATTGTGTGCCTTCAGATTGTGAGCTTCCTTCCCCGCTTTAACTCTTTGTCTGGCTCTTTGCTATGGAATTCTGGGAGTTGTTTGCTTGCTTTCGTGTGGTGCTCCAAACAGAGGAGCTTTTGTGGGTTCCCTCCTGGAGGGAAGGAGGAGAGGGTCCTGGGCATCCCTGCCTCCTGCAGGCTGACAGCACAGGAGCCCCGCTGGACACGAGACCCTCTCCCTCTTGCTCTCTGCCCTGGTCCCTTCCTTCTCTCTTTTCCCTCTGTTTTGCCCACTCTATTTCTCACTGCTTATCCTTCCTTCTCTCTCCCTCTTTCCATTTTCTCCTTCCTTCTCTCTTTCTCTCTTTCCCTCCTTTCCTCTTCTCTCCCTTGTCCCACCTTCCCTCCCTTTTTCCTTCCTTCCCTCCCTCCTTCTTTCCCCCTTACACACACACACCTTCCCTCACTGCAGTTGCTCGCCTGCCTGCTTCCCTGCCTGCCATTCTTTCAGCCAATCAGGAGACGGAGGAATGAGAGAACGGATTTGAGAACGGAAGAATACTGCACAGACGTCTTGTGGAATGTTCTGAGAGCGTTACAGCTCGCTGGGAACACATCTAATCCGTCCCCTCCCTGGAACACATTGGGAACGTTCTGGGAACCCAATGGGAACACATACGTGCAGTATACTTAAATGCATTCCATTCCCATCGGGTTCCCAGAACGTTCTCAGAACGCTGTGCGGTATTCTCCGTAGAGTGGCTTTGGCGCAACCTCTGGACTCTTAGGTCCCATGCATCATTTAAAATAGCATACTTCCAAAGAGGCCTGAAGCAGCTTTAATTTGGCAGTCTGTAACAGGCCTTAGTTCTGAATAGAAACAGGTAGAACTGAACTGTTAGCCTTGAATGGAGAGCATATGTTTTCCTCCCTGTGTATAAAGCCTGAAGCCAGTTCTGATGCATATCAGCACATACATCCCCACATTAATACCATAATATGAAATTACCATGTAAGGCTAGGCTAAAATCCACACTACACATCTGTGTCCAATGATGAGGGTTTTCAACAGGGGCATCTTAACATAGGAAAACACTCAAACATGAAATCCCCACCTGCAACTTGAAGTGCTACAAACCAGGAAGGGCTGTGCCACAAGTTATTTCTGCACAGTGGTATCCCTTCCCAAATAAAAGAAAATGGAATTAATTCTGAATGGACAAAGAGGTGTGTGGATCAGGACATGTGGTTTTCATGGGAATAGCAATGTTAATACAGAAGTGGAAAAGTTAAGCTGTGACTAATACAACATCTTGTTGCACAGCTAACAAAACAACAGCCACTTACCCTCATTCCTGGGCTATAGTAGATAAGTTTGAGAACCCGTAGTACCTGGAAGCCTTTTAGCATGGTTGCAGTTTGGTGCATTTTGGGGTTGCCTCTGTCAATGGTGTATGGGAGGTAAGCGATGAGAAGGACAATGAAATCAAATCGTTTATAACCATCCTTCCAATAATTAACAGGGTCCAGGTAAAAACTCATCAGAAATTCTGTGGTATAGATGGCTAAAATGATTAGATCTGTTACCTGAAAAGGAACAAGATGCTAATGAAGGAATCAAGAACATCACGAGGAATCTATTTGGTACTTCAGTTACAAAAGAATGTTCAATCACAACTAAAAGTTACCCCCACAAAGTAGGCATTTGGTATGAAATAAAGAACTTCTGGAAGCATGAGTGTACTTATAACCTAGTTGTGCTCAGTTACACAGTCCATTTTATTGTAAGGATGAGGACAAGCACTCCAACATTTATTAACTTCCCACAAAAACTGTAAAATCAGGTAGTACTGAGTGGAGCTGAGATGTTTAAAGGATCTGAAATATGACAGATCCCCACGTCAATGATCTGCAACAACTGTAAAGGATGCCAGTGACTGTAAAGTCAAAGCTTGTTGAACAAAAAAAAAAAGTTGTCTCAGTCTACACAGCATGGAAGTTTAATACTGTACTTTCACTACTTGCTGTAGTTTTATACTTTCAGACAGTAATGTTTCTTCAAGGGAAACAAAAACAACCATCTCACTCAAAGGAGAGGATTTGACAGGCAACTTTACAAAACAGTTTCACCATCCAATCCAGCCTAAGAAGACAGCCATGATTTCTTGCACTTAAGGATTCACCTTCTGAGATCTTAAATACTCTTATTGATAGGAACACAATAATAATAATGCTTTCTTGCTTCTGTACTTTGCTTTGCAAAAGAATCAATAGTTACAGAAGGCCCATAGATTGAGCCTACAGAGTAAAGTGCAAATGGGCTGTGCTGGCCCCTACCCTTCCTTTCTGTGTGTGGCCATAGCAAACACACTCACATAATCACCCCCTCCTTCCTCTGGAGGGCTCTGAATACAATGGCCTGTGTTTAGCAAGTGGCCTTGAGGAGTTTAGCTAGCTCTAAGTATCTCTTTTGCAGTAGCTAGCTATCTATGTACATTCCAAGCTCCAAGCAGATGTAATGCCAAGAAGAAAATACAGGACCATTGAGTGAACAGTGAACGCAACCAATCGCTTGTTGTTTAGAAAACAGCCCTCTGTGAAGGGCATAAAAGGGGGGTGACAAGAAGCCATCGGTGCTGCAGCCTTGGTGACACCTACTTCGGTGTGCTGCTGCCCTGCGCAGACAATAAAGCGTTTTTTATTCTAGCCAGTTCGGTCTCCTTGACTCTGCTTGTCCTCTGGTAGGCCACGGGCCTTCGGGTTCGTGGGTTTGGGGTCACCCGCTACATTATCACATTAAGTTTCCAGCTCTTTTAACATTATAAGACCCTTTAGAGTTTATCTGCACAACCCCAAAATAGCAGTTTTATGTCATCTTAACTGCAGTGGCTGCATCTGATGGGATGCTGGAGTGGAAAGATTTCTTAGTGTGGGGACTGACCTTATAAGCTTTTCTATGTTAATTAAGCAAAAGGGGAAAAAAAGGGGGGGAGCATATGCAGTTACAAACTCCTTGTCACAAGACCAACATAAATCATACACATTTCTAGTCTTGGTACATTTCTTTCCCAGACATCACAGAATGTAGGCTTGTATCACTTATCATAGACTTTACCTAAATCTTAGGTATAGACAGATATTTCATTTTATTGGCATATTATGTATGTTCTCTCCTATAAGGGACACATCTCACACCTATCAGGCACATGGTATTGATAGTCTATTGAACATGGCACTTGTTATTACACTGTAATGGTAAAAAAAAATCAACCTACACAATCTTAGGACATCGTAACTTATATGTCATCTTTTGAGAAAATTGGCACACCCCATATGAACATTTACATGCACTGCAGTTCATGACAGCATTATGTTGCACACTGCATTATGTTGCTCCTTCTACAATACAGTTCATATACTTAACCACATAGTAGTATATTTACATATATTGCATTATTTCAGCATATCTATTGCTACAGAGTGTAAACCTTTATCTGTCAGGCTGGCATTTTATTGTAAATAAAACATTCTCACCTATCCTGGAGGCAGCAATCCGCCAGCAGCTTCCTCTGCCATGGTTGCCTATGACCAAACTGGCCTTGACCAGTGACACTCAGTCTGCTTATATAGAGTGTGCAAGCAGGTTGTTTACGTTTTCATTACCCACTCACAGTTGCATTTCTGTGCCTTTCCTTCCAGTTCTGTTCCAGATGCCAAACACTCTCAGTTTGGCTTTCTGCCTGAGGTTTCCTGCTCCTTTTATGGTAGATATTTGAGAACTTTATATTGGCTTTGTTTTGCTGCTGCACAGAGACTTCTGTTGTCTCTTATCTTTTTCCTTACTTTTAGCCAGCTGGCAGGGCTTTAGCTTCTTCTGTTAATATTTCCCTGTCTCTATACACAGACAGGGCCTTTTAAACTTTTGTTTTTTATCAGGTTTTTGCTCTTAAATTCACTATGCAGAGTGCAAGTTGTCATAATTGACATATTTTCTATTATACAGTGTTTGCATGCAAACATTTTCAACATTAAAACAGCATTTCAAGGAGGTCACATTATTGACAAAAACTATCTCAAAGTATCTTTTTGGGGAGCAAATTTGAGGGTGTTAATAGCTATTTATGTCTGCTGTTCATTTAGTACTAATGTATCCTCTCTCACTGCATTATCCCAACGAATTATGGATCACAAAGCAATACTGTAGTGTATAATTATATTTGGCAACATGATTTTAAAAAACATCAATTTCTGAATGGGAACAGGAAATAGTGCTCACTCTAAATAGGTGAACATATATGCCTTTTTTCACAGTTTTTAACCCCCACCTCTAAAACCAGGGACTGCTTTTTACAATTTACAGACATGATTGTAAAATCCAGGGTCTTATTGATTTAGCCCTAAAGTTATAGTTATATAGTACCAGCTGTATATATTTTTAATTCTTTTAATACAATCCTTCTTCTTTGACCCTGCATAACATAATGAGAAGTATTAACAATATAGCAACAGCAGCTTCATTTATGTACCATTTCATACCACACTAAGCAGTATACAACTGTAAGCTAATTGCCCCCAACAAGCTGGGTACTCATTTTAGGGACCTTGGAAGGATCTAAGGCTGTTTTGGCCCTGAGCCTTGGCTGGAACTGAACTCAAAACCTTGTGCAATATGATGCTTTCCAGCTGTTTTCAATGACATAGTCTATCATCCCTTGACAGCTATCATGTGGTTTGTGAGTGGCTCAGTACAGGTATTTAAACACTGTGCCACCAGGGCTCATATATATAATGTCAACATGTTATAAAAGTTAGGAAGGTGTCATCTGCACTGCAGAAATAATCCGTTTTAACTGCCAATGTAATGGGATTCTGGGATTTGTAGTTTTGTTTTATATTCAGCCTTCTCTTTCAGAGCGCTCTAATGTCACAACAAACTACCGATCCTATAATTCTATAGCATGGAGCCACAGTATTTAAAGGCAATGTCAAACTGCATTATTTCTGCAATGCAGATTAGAACTAACAGTAAATGCTGCAAGTGTAACCCTTCAGTGTAAGAAATGGTACATGTTCAGAGTGCATGTCTCACCTGCAACATGCACATATTCCTATTTAGCTAACTCTACACATTTTGTATATGAATATAAAAACAAACTTGTACTGCCATCACATGAAACACAATACACAATGGCTGCCATCCTGTTGGATAGTCCCAAGTGCAGTGGACCAATTGTTGAATTGTGATTCAACTTTTAAGTGAATCCCATCTGTATAGTGGACCTATTCTAGTTGGAAGAACAGGATTTAAGCCTACACAGAAGTAACAACAATGTAAGAAACATATTTTGTGAACTTCTTTTACTTTTGTGTTGTGTTGTATTGATGCATAGGAGTCATCATCCCATTCACTGTGGAGTGTGATAACAGATAGTGGACAGGATTATCAGCCAGAAAGGGGCTATAATAGCAAAGATATGTTTAATACAAGTAGTAAGGCAATTATTTTCTATTGGCTCTAATTGGTTGTGTTTCTTTCTGAAATACAGAACATGTGTGGAAATTACAGTGCCAAGCACACATTTCCCTCAATACCCAAGGTATATATATAGTTTGCAAAGTTGAGCTTCCCACAAAAATGGTATTGAAGAAATTTTTTTAAAGCTTTTATAAAGCAATAAGTGGACTTCTTGATATTTTCCAGACTTCTCTGTTGGCCTGTATGGCATGGGGATATGGAGTTAAACTTCCAACAGTTGCGTACAGTAGTCAATTTCAAACAAGTTAAGATATGCAAGGTGTGTGAAAGATAAGTCCTTCTCATGAGAGGTTATTAACAATTTGACCACTTTCTTTGCACAATACTGTTAAAGCCAGATGGTGTATTAAATACACTCCAAAAGGGAAAAAAATGTATCAGGAGATGGCAAAGCACTAATAGTGCTGAGTATTGGTCTGCAGACACACTTATCACATCAAACAGTCTCCACTGGCTTTGTCAAAGATATGGGATTTGTTAGGATGGACAATAAGGAGAAAACATGACCAAACATGGCAGTTGGGTGGTATGAGGGGCCTTGAAACAACTGTAAAAGTAGGTGCCTGAAGTGCCAGATAAGGGGACATCAGATGGCATGGATGATATTAACCTGCCAGCATCCAGCATCTTCAACCTGCCAGGATTTTTGAGAGGGAGGAGTTGCCTTTGCCTCCCTCTGAGGCTGAGAGCATGTGTCTTTCCCAAGGTCCCCCAGTGAGTATCCATGGCTGAGGAGTGCTTTGAACCCTGGTCTCCCAGAGTCTTAGTCCAACACTTAAACCACTATACCACTCTGGCTATCTATTGTTAACGGGCCTGCCCCTAAATTCTAGTTGGTATAATGTGTGGTACATAGAGTTTAGTAGCCAGCGTGGAGTAGTGATTTGAGCATTGGACTGCAACTCTGGAGACCAGGGTTCGAATCCCTGCTTGGCCATGGAAACCTACTGGGTGACCTTGGGCAAGTCACACACTTGTAAATGACTTGAAAGCACACAATAACAGCAACATTTAGTTCAAGGGTTCTACCTATGTTGTTCCATTGGTTGACAATGATATAAAATAAACTATTACCTACATTATTACTTGGAACCAAGTGGAAAAGGAAGAGGGACAAATCAGAATTCTCTAAACTTTCACACCAACACTCCTATCCTCCCCAGTATATTCCTCTGTTCTGCTGGGAAAGAGAAAGTGTTTTCTGAACAATGAAAGTAATAAATCAAGGCAGTCCCAATAGTCTAAAATCTTTGGTTACCTCCAGGAAGAAATTGGACTCATAGCGAACTTTATAATCAGTTTCTAAAGCCAAAAAGATTGCATTTAGTGTGATGGTGCTGATCATAACTGACTTGAACAGTGGATGATAGAATAATGTTTCGATGAATTGATACAGGTCATTGTCATTCCTCCTGGAAAGAAATAAGAAGAATGAGAAAATTTAATCTATTAAACAGGGTAAATGCCAATTTATATATGCAGTTGAAGAGAAATCTGTAGCGAGAAGGCAGTTGCATATACAATGGAAGATAGATTCAGGGAAGGAGGACTATAAGAAAAAAATTTACGCATTTAGTCAAATTTGCTGAGACAGCTATATCATGCTAAGGTAGGCTGACCTGAGGCTCCCCTTTTAGAATCCCATGTTTTCCAACAAGAACCATAAAAGGCAATGTTTTAGGAAGAAGAGTGGACACAATGCTCGGGAAAGTCTCTCTTATGGATGTGTCTGATCAGTGACCCAAACCTCCGCACCACCATTTGCAAGGTATCATTTTAAAAAATTAGTGCTTTTTCCAAACTCTGTCCTACCCTAGAATCCAAAGCCAGGTTCATACCATGGCAGTTAAAGTGGTGTCAAATTGCATTATTTCTACAGTGCAGATGCATCACAGGAATGGGATGTAAGACACTAGCATAAGCTCAAAGGAATTACACTTAAGAATAAAGGCCAAGAATTTTCACACTGTTCTCTGTGTAGACCACTACTTTCACACATTTTTGTCAGCAAAGCTGCTTCTCCCAATTCATTAAAAAATTGAAGCATTTTTTAAAATGTAATTTTATTACATGCTTGATAAAATGTTACTTTAAAAGTTAAACGTCTGTTCCCTGAATTCTCAGGAGTCAATGAACCCCTGTGTTCAGAGATGGGTTAAGATACACTGAGTCATGCCAAATCAGGTTTATGAGGCATCATGGCATTATCAAAAATGTGCATTATTCTAACAATTATGTAAAAATTTAATTTTATGGGATTATGTTTAGAGTCCCCTCATAACCTGAGGATCAAAAATGTAGCATACCTAGCTGATCCCTGTGCTCCTGCTGAAAAGAAGTCTAGAATAATGATTCATGCAAAGATATAAGAAGACATACGAAGCTGCCATATTTCAGGTCTGTCCTCTAGCAAGTATGCTAGAAATCTGTCTCAGGCAGATTTCTCTACTTTCAAGAGTTGGTAGAATGGTTTGTTTTTTGTTTTAATTGCTAAAAACAACCCACATACTCCTAAGAGCCATGGAAGGCAAATTCACCATGTTTTTAGAACTCCCTGGGCCAAATTTGGGCATTACAGACATTTTTAGCAAGATCTAGTCTACCCATTAGAATAACCTGCATACTTTTTATTTGTCCTGATGATGTTTTCCATAATTTCTATGAATCAGTCATCACAGGTCTTTCTAATTAAGACTCCCAGGAAAGTAAAAAAACATATAGCGAACAGACACTTTAGTTAATTTCTGCTAAGGCTCTTGCACTTACAAAAAAGAGTGAAAAGAGTTTTGATTTAACAAAGTTCATTTTCAATCCCTTCAATACTCTCAAAATTATCAAAAAGTTTGTTCAGTCCTGGGAGGGTCATCTTTGGGAAAGGAAACAGGGGATAGTCCTGTTTTGTATCCCTTGTAATAGAAATAGCAATAACAAGTACATTTCTATACTGCTTATCATTGAACTAGCACCCCCTTAGCGGTTTACAATGTGTAAATCATTGTATAGAGAAATAGGAGCTTAATCTAGTTTATTAATATGTTCCAGGACATGCAGTCTCAGCTTTAAATTAATAAGGAAGGATTTAAAATTACATCCCAAACTGAGGTGGCCTAATAACATGAGGTGTTCATGTTATTTATTTTAACGTTCATGTAACACTCCATATGATCAAATGCTTTTTAAGTCTTGAAGAAGAGGAGGGAAAGAAGAGAAGAGAAACTGCTTTCCGTCCTCATTTATTATTACTGTGGATCATATTTCAGGTTTTCCTAATTGCATCTGCTAATAATGTGCCTGGCATCAACCCAATCTTGTTAGGATGTTTATTGTTGTTGTTAGCTCCCCTCAAGTCGGTTCCAACTCATGGCGACTGTGGATGAGACATCTCCAAGGATCCCTATCTTCCACTGCCTTGCCCAGATCCTGCAACTCCTTGCCTATAACTCCCTTGATTGAATCTCTCCATCTGGTTTGTGGTCTTCCTAATTTTCTTCTACCCTCTACCTATTCTAGCATTATTGTTTTTTCTAGTGATCAGTGCCCCAACTCATTGGAATGTGCTTCTGGAAGAGATTCGACTGAGTTCGACATTGGAAACCTTTAAGAAGGTATTAAAAACTTATCTCTTCCGGAAAGTATACCCTCCCAGTTTGTAGAATTTGGATGAAGCTTTTTATCTAATGCCCGACTGTTGTTATATACGTTTTTAAGATTGTATTTTTGGAATTGTATGAATTGTTCAATATATTGTACTATGACTTGGATCATAGAGTTTTAATGATGTAAACCGCTTTGATCGGAAGGAAAGGCGGTATATAAATAAAAGTTTTATTTATTTATTATTATTCTCATTATGTGGCCAAAGTACAATTGTCTCAACTTGATAATCTTAGCTTCCAAAGAGAATTCTGGTCTGATCTGTTCAAGAACCCATTTATTTGTCTTGTTGGCTGTCCATGGTATCCTAAGTACTCTTCTCCAGCACCACATTTCAAATGAGTTGATTTTCTTTCTGTCTGCTTCCTTCACTGTCCAGCTCTCACATTCGTACATGGTACTTGGGGATACAATGGCCTGGACAATTCTGATATTAGTGCTCAGTTGTATGTCTTTGCTCTTCAGCATCTTTTCCAGTTCTTTCATAGTTGCCCTTCCCATTCCTAGTCTACTTCTTATTTCTTGACTGCAGTGTCCATTCTGGTCAATGTTTGATCCTAGATATGGGAGTTCTTTAACCATTTCAGTTTCTTGTTATCTAGATTGAATTTGTGTATTTCTTCTGTGGTCATTATTTTTATTTTCTTTATGTTCAGCATCAGACCTGCCTTTCCACTTTCATCTTTGACTTCCTTATTATTAGTCTTCTGCTAATATTATGTTGCCATCCACATGTCTTAGGTTTTTAATGTTGATTCCTCCTATCTTCACTCCTCCTTTTTCTGATTCTAATTCTGCTTTTCTTATTATGTTTTCAGCGTATATAAACAAGTAAGGTGATAAGATGCAGCCTAGCCTGACCCCTTTTCCTATTGGGAACCACTCTGTTTCCCCAAATTCTGTTCTGATGGTGACCTCTTGTCCTTGGTACAGATTCCTCATCAGGACTATAAGACGTAGTGGCATACCCATGTCTTTGAGTGCATTCCATAGTTTTTTGTGATCTATACAATCAAATACTTTGCTGTAGTCTATGAAACATATGCTGATTCTTTTTTGGAATTCTTTGGTGTGCGCCATTAGCCATCACATGTTTGCAATGTGGTCTCTAGTGCCCCTTCCTTTTCTGAATCCTGCTTGCACCTCTGGGATTTCTCTCTCCATGTATGCTTGTAGTCTATGCTACAGAATTTTGAGCATTATTTTGCTTGCGTGTGAGATTGGTGCTATTGTCCTACCGTTGCTGCAGTCTTTTGTATCTCCTTTCTTGTGGATTGGTATGTACAGTCTGCCCTCCCTATACGCGGGGGATCCATTCTGGATTCCCCCATTTATGGGGAAATGAGCGTATGCTCAAGCCCCATTGGAAGTAATGAGGCGCATGCTCACAGTGGGGCACAGGGCGCATGGCACGGGTACGCACCTCATTACTTCTATTTTTTTATTATTATTATAGCTTTCAATTATACATATAAATTTGCATTGTTGTATATTGCTTATATTTACATCTTCATTTCGATCTTTGGTATTCACTTAACAATATATTTCTACTACATCCTGTATGATTTAAAAATTAAACACCATTCCCTCCCCTTCACTTTGTCATATTATTCAATTCGTTTGGTTCTTGCTTGAGCCTAGTTGTTTCAACATTCTTTCTTTATAAAGTTTCTTTTATTTCATTTATCCGTGTGTCACTCATATTGTTTTTAAATAATCATTGTCTGTACATCTTAATTCATATTTTTCTACCATTTAGTTACATGTTAGAAAATACTTTGATTTGATGTTTTGTCCTTTTATCGGTGCTATTAAATGCATGTGAAGTTGTTGAACAGAGATAACATTAATTAAATTTGACCTTTTTGTAGAAAAAGATAAGATTCTACAATTCCTATTCTTTTTCTTCTTTACGATATATTTGATCAGTGTCTATGTATCAGCACCCTTTTATATTCTCTTTGTTGGTATCTAGCCCTTAATAATTTATATCGTATAGATTTTTTTTAATATTGTATTATTTAATACCATCGGTTTTTACAAAATTTATTAAGAAGTTCCCAGTCTTTGTTCCATCCTTCTTTCCAATTCCTGTTTATTAACATAGTCAATCTATCTAAGTCTATCATATCAAGACTTTTTCTTAGCCAATCATCTAGAGTTGGTATTTCTTTTTGTTTCCATTTCTTTGCATACGTTAATCTTGCTGCCGTAATCATATATAGTAAACATTTTCTTTCTTCTCTTTCTTCTATAATATTTAGCAGAAAACTTTCTGGCTTGAACTTGATTTGAATTTGTAATATTGTTTGCATTGTATTCTTCCAAAATTTCTTCCTGGTCTGATTTTGGCAACAAGGATAGAGCCTCTCCATATTCTACTTCCAATGATGTAGCCTATCTGGTTTTTGTGTTTACCATCTGGTGATGTCCAGGTGTATAGTCTCCTATCTGGTTGTATGAAGCAGCTATTTGCAATGAACAGATTGTTGGCCTCACAGAATTCTGTCAGGTGCTCTCCTGTTTTATTTCTTGTTCCTAATCCAAATCTTCCTACTGTTTTTTATTTTTCTTTGTTGCCAACTTTAGCATTCAAGTTTCCAATTATTAGTTTGAAATCTTGTGATGGTATGTTGTCAATTTCTTCCTGGACTGCATTATACTTATTTTTATACTTATTTTTATGTTTTATAATTATGTTCATACTGAGTTATTATTTTATTTAAATATATTTGGCAAAAGCACTATCAATAGTTTTAATATCTTAGTTGATGACGGATGACTCAGTTCAGTTCCAAGATTTTGACAGAGCAACCACACAGAACTGTTTCCGTGACTGCAGTATGTATCCTCCATATACAACTTTGTTAAGCAGCTGGTGATGTGGAATAATTGTATCTTCTAACAATTTGTGACAGTCTTCTGTTAGGCTCTCTACACTTGGGAATCTGCTGTCAAGTCTTTTATTTCTGCTTTGATTTCCACTTCAGAAACCGGATCATTAAAGAATTCCCTGTGCTCTTCCTTTAAGTTGGACATTTCTATTACTGAATTCATTTCTCTGTGTGTGATGCAAGGGATTTATTAATTTATTTAATGTATATCCTGTCTTTCTCTCAGCACAGGATTCAAGGAGGCTTGTAGCCATTTAATAACACAGTATAACTAAAAACAATTATACAAGAGTTAAAAGACAATTAAATCATAGTTCTGTTTTTAAAAACCTTAAAAGCAGTTTTAAAAACATGCTTAAATGTAATGAAATTGTTGTTGCTGCTATGTGCCTTCACGTCATTTCTGACTCTTGGCAACCCTAAGTTTTTCTTGGCATGGGGGTTTCTTGACAAGATTTGTGTAGAGGAGGTTTGGCATTGCCTTCTCCCCATTACAGGGTTTGTCTGCCCCAACTAGTTAAAAACCACATGCCCGCCTTTAAAAAAAAAAGGTCTTAAGGAAATAAATAAATAATAATAATAAAATTTTATTTATATGCCGCCCTTCCTACGATCAGGGCGGCTCACAGCAGGTTAAAATACAATCAGATTAAAATACACAATACACAAATTAAAAAACACAATAAATCAACCCAACAGCAAAAAGTCCCATAGCCCAACCTCTTGGCCACGGAAGAGGAGGGAGGCCCACAGGATATTTATTCGGGGAATGCCTGTTGGAATAGGAAGGTTTTAAGATCCTTCCTAAATTGGGCCAGGGTAGTAGACGAGCGGAGCTCTGTGGGCAGCGCATTCCAAAGGGCTGGGGCAGCTATGGAAAACGTCCTCCGAGAAGTGGAGACTAACCTAGCCCCAGGCACCTTCAGTAGCTGCTGCCCAGACGTTCTGAGGGTGCGAGGCGGAATGTACGGGGAGAGGCGGTCCTTTAGGTATCCTGGGCCCAAGCCATTTAGGGCTTTATAGGTGATTACCAACACAGTTAGGAGCCAACCAGACCTTCTGTGGAAGGGTATGCCACAACTTGGATGCAGCCACCAAGAAGGCTCTCTCCTCTGTCCTTGCCAAATGTGTCTGTGATGATGGTCAGAGTAAAAGAAAACCCTCACTGGTAGATCTTAAACCTGAGGCAGGCTCATAACAGGTCCAAAACACACTGCAGAAATAATCCACTTTGAGACTGTTTTAACTGGCCTGGCTCAATGCTAGGGAATTCTGGGATCAGCAGTTTTGTGAGACATTTAGCCTTCTCTCTCAGAGAGCTTCGGTGCCAGTATAAACTATACTTTTCCCAGGACTCCTTAGCACTGAGCCAGGGCAGTTAAAGCAGTCTCAAACTGGATTGTTTCTGCAGTGTATTTTGGATCACAGTCTTTCAGATAGCCAGATAGGTTGCATTTCAAAAAAGGCTGCAAGTTTTCTATTTCTGGTTTAGTGATTTCTTAGTATCATAAAATTAGAAGCACCTCATAAGTAATCTACTCATGTTTGCTAATGCAGAAAACCATGGTACTAGCTCCCAAACAACTCTTTCAAGTTACTCTGGATCATACCTTTGTTTTATGATAGCTGCCTATAGGCTCAGAGGCTACCTGAGTCCTGGGACTCCTTTCACAGAGAAGTTGGAAGGGGACTCTCCATATTGTCTTTCCATTGGCAGATAAGGATTTTGTTTTTATTCTGGAAGAGACTATTGAGAACCAAAAGTTTCTAAAGAAAGAGCTTCCAAGAGAGTATGGTACTGTTTTAATTGTGCTGCTTTTTAAACTACTTTTTATTGTTTTTAGTTGTATGTTTATGTTAGTTTATTTTAGTTGTTATTTTCATGTTACTGATCATTTACCGCTATTTTAATTTCCCTTAATTTGTAAGTCCCCATATATCAAAATTTGGGGGGAAGCAGGGAATATATAAAGAGGTGGTGGCAGAGGTGAGTTTGATATATCCTGTTTTCCTAGGACCCCATCAGCATATGTGCACCCACATTAATGACAGAGGAAAATCTCAGAGAGCATGAACATGAGCACCACCCTCACTGTGATTATTATTATGTTTGCAGATATCCTACACCACCTACTGAATGACAAATGTTTAACATTTCCTGGCTCAACTTCCTGAACCTACCTTAACAATCATGACTATATAGTTGTAGTGAATTGTGGTATGAATCTGTAACTCTTGATTACAAATCTGTAACTAGGATGCCAGCCATCATCCTCACCAACCATGTATTTCCCTCAATACTGACATTTAAGACAGCTACTAAAATAACCTTCCATTTTGAAGCCAAGCCCTCCCTCCAGTCCATCTGCCTTGGTCCAGGCCTCGGAGGTTGAGAGGAACTGCTCTTTCCCCCACCACCTCCTTCCCTTCTGTGTCATGTCTTTTTAGATTGTAAGCCCGAGGGCAGGGAACCTCTAACTAAAAAGATTGCATGTACAGCGGCTGTGTAAATTTACAGCGCTTCATAAATAAAGGTTAATAATAATAATAATAATAATAATAATAATAATAATAATACAAATTTGTCTTGCAGCACACAAGCCTCTCATGCTACTGGTGTAAAACTGAGTAATGCTGTTATATAGGTCCAGGAGCATCTCCTTTGGCTACAACAGTACCAAATTCCTCAGAAGGAATGACAAGACAGTGCCTAACCACATGTTCACTCCTAGAAAGCATGTTCAAAACCTCCTGTCCTACTATACTGCATCAACCATATTTTTTGTGGGATTTGTGTTTTCAGAATTCCAGGGAACAGGTTCAGGGGGGCGGGATATGAATTTATATTGAAAGCCTTACTTATATCCAAGGATAAAATGTTTCACATCAACCTCAGAAGTAGCATTGAAGGCCTCCAAAGAAAGCTTATTGATAAGCCGCTGTTCTTCAGGCAGTTCAACCATTATTTCAAATGTCTGGACATAGCTTCTATAGGTGCTAGGTATATTTATCTTGTAAGCAACACTGGAGATTAGAACAAGTAAGTGCAGCTGAAAGAGAATGCAATGGATGATGTGACCTCATGCACTTTGTGAGATCATGTATAGAACTCTAGAATGCCGAGGTCAAAATCTTTAATGAACATTCATTAATACTTGAAACCATCGTACAGGACAAAATTGTGAATTTAGAACAAACTGCCTTGCTAAAGGATGAAGTAAAGCTACACGCTAAGATGATGCAAAACTTTTTGGTTTAAAACAAATCCAGAAATCCTAAGCAAACCTACTTAGAAGTTAACTAACTAAAAATGGACTTTGAGGTAATATTGGGTATTAGAATCCACTCCAAAAAAGAACCACAGAACTAGTACCTTCTGCTCAAGACATCTTTAGCATTCACAAATAGCTGCCTTCCCCTGTGTGAAATGGCAAACTGCCTTTGGAACTGAGGAATCACTTATTCACCCTGGTGCCTCAGATGTGCCTGAAACTATTATTTGGATTCCATGGAAGATTTATTTGGTGCTAAACCCAACTGAGAACTTCTTGAAATGTGACATTTCCCCGAAAGGGGTTATGTCATTGCCACTTGCATCATATTCTTACCAGTATCAGCTCTGCTGACTCCTTGCAATTAACAGTGATGCCATGTGCCATTGACTGGCATGCCTCTCATTGATTTGTTCCAGTTAGGGTAGATGGAGTGGTCTGCGGTGTCTAGATGAAGCTGACATACTGTTTCCAGAAAGGCCAGAAACACAATTACTATGTGAAGTTGAAGGCTTTCATGTCCGGCATCCATAGTTTTTTATGGGTTTTCCGGGCTATGTGGCCATGTTCTAGAAGAGTTTATTCCTGACGTTTCACCAGTATCTGTGGTTGGCATCTTCAGAGAATGCCGACACACTCTCTTCCAGGTCAGCATTCTCTGAAGATGCCAGCCACAGATGCTGGCAAAACATCAGGAATAAACTCTTCTAGAACATGGCCACATAGCCTGAAAAAACCACAAAAAAAAGCACAATTACTATGCTTGGTGGTTCAAATTTCCTCAGACTTGACCAAGTTGTTCAGACTTGGAATGATGGAACTGAGGCAAGGTGGGTGGGGATAGAGCAGATACTTGTGAAAAGTCAGTAGAACAACAACAACTGTACAAGGGAAAAAGGAATAATAATCACAACTGAAATGTGAAGTCACCTCAATAGCTGCTTAAACCGGAAAAGGAAGAGGCATACCAACAAGTGGATTTCCCCCCCCTAAATGGCTCCTTTTCATCCTGGAGAGAAGTGACCAGTGGGGTCCCACAGGGCTCTGTCCTGGGCCCAGTGCTATTCAACATCTTTATCAATGACTTGGATGACAGAATTGGGGGCATACTCATCAAATTTGCAGATGACACCAAATTAGAAGGAATAGCTAATACCCCAGAGGACAGGGTCAAAATTCAAAATGACCTGAATAGCCTAGAAAGCTGGGCCAAAGCTAACAAAATGAAATTCAACATGGAGAAATGTACGGTATTGCATTTAGGGTGGAAAAATGAAATTCACAGATATAGGATGGGCAACACCTGGCTGAATGAAACTACATGTGAAAGGGATCTGGGGTCCAAGTAGACCACAAGTTAAATATGAGTCAACAGTGCGACGTGGCAGCTAAAAAGGCCAATGTAATTTTAGGCTGCATCAATAAAAGTATAGTGTCTAGATCAAGGGAAGTAATAGTGCCACTCTATTCTGGTCATTGATAAAGATGTTGAATAACACTGGTCCCAGGACAGAGCCCTGTGGGACTCCACTGGTCACTTCTCTCCAGGCTGAAAAAAAGCCATTGTTCAGCACCCTTTGGGTTCGGCTGGTCAATGAGTTACAAATCCATGTAACAGTTACTTTGTCTAGCCCACATTTTACAAGCTTGTTTGCAAGAATGTCATGGGAAACCTTGTCAAATGCCTTACTGAAATCAAGATAAACTATATCCACAGCATTCCCTTCATCTAACAAGCTGGTAATTTTATCAAAGAAAGAGATTAGATTTGTCTGGCATGACTTGTTTCTCTGAAACCCATGTTGACTTTTTGTGATTATGGAATTGCCTTCTAAATGTTCACAGACTCTCTGTATAATTATCTGCTCTAGAATCTTTCCTGGTATAGATGGCAGACTAACTGGATGATAATTATTGGGATCCTCATTTTCCCCTTTTGAAGATGGGGACAACATTTGCCCTCCTCCAGTCTGCTGGGATTTCTCCTGTTCTCCAGTAGTTCTCAAAGATTATTGCCAATGGCTCCGATATTACATTTGCCAGTTCTTTTAATACCCTTGGATGCAGTTCATCTGGTCCTGGAGACTTAAATTCACTGTCCGACAGTGGAACAAACTCCCTCGGAGTGTAGTGGAGTCTCCTTCTTTGGAGGTCTTTAAGCAGAGGCTGGATAGCCATCTGTCAGGGATACTTTGATTTGGATTTCCTGCATAGCAAGGGGTTGGACTGGATGGTCCTTGTGGTCTTTTCCAACTCTATGAATCTATTATTCATCTGGGCAAGTGAAAAGCACCATCATTTCTGTGTGGCCACAGTTATTGATGTCTCAAGAGAAGGAACATGTTTAAAAAGTACTATGGAGAAAGCAAATATAGCTCAGAGCCCACAGAACCACCTCTGAAATATGGAACATCTAGCACTGCTAAAGTGTTGGTTTGAATTAGAAGAGGAACTGAATAATTTTCAGTTAGGTAGATACACCTTATGGCCCCCCCCCCCAAAAAAAAGAGTGCCTTTCTTCCTTGATATTTTTAAAAATAGTTTTAACATTCTCTTTAATTTGGCTGTCATTTATATACCTTGTTTAATTGTATTTTAACATCAACATAACTAAAAAGATAGGAAAAAAACCCACAATTTAAGTTATATTTGCGTTTTTAATCACTTCTGGTTTGAGCACTGGGATTTATTCAGATGTGGAATAAATGAAAAAGTATGTAAATAAATATAGGCTAAAACTGAATGAACGAATGGAATGAATGATACCGAAATAACATTTTAAGCAGAAACTAATTACTGAAGAATTATTTATTTTCCATCACAAACATTTACATTTGTTCTCTTTTAAAATACAGGATTCGTTTTAACAATTAACTTATTTTCTGTAAAAGTCTGTTTAAAAGGCACAGAAATGCTTTCATCTTCTGAACAGGTGTTTTAATTAATTAAAGCTTTTTGAAATACAGTGGTACCCCGGGTTACGAAATTAATTCGTTCCGCCGCGGCGTTCGTAACCCGAAAGATTTCGCAACCCGAAAAAGCCATAGCCGCTAGCGCTAGAAAGCCGCGATTTCGTGCGAAAAAGCGCCGAAAAGCACCAAAATTTTTTTCGTAACCCGAAAAAACCTTCGTATCCCGGAACAGTTTTTTTCCTATGGGATTTTTTCGTATCCCGGAAATTTCGTAACGCGGTGCTTTTGTATCCCGGGGTACCACTGTAACAATTTTTCCTTGCTGTTTTTGTTAACTGCCTTTGAATTGACCCCAACTCATCAGCTTCATCTCTTGCCACATTGTGTGCTACATCAATAGTCCCACAAGACCTTCAGCGCAGCATTTGGAATATAAGGAGAATGAAGACATAGTATGTGAAAGGGCATCTAAGAAGCACCAATATACACATGGAAACTGTCCCTATTATTTTAATCCCAATAATTTGCTGCTTACCACTTGTTGGTTATCAAACAAAAGCTGCCATGAGAAATCATATTACCCTCATTCACTGCTGTAGCAGACACTGGGGATATCACTGCTATGGTAAATTGTGTTACATCCACTGGCTGTAAATATTTATTGCCTTTCTCCCCCCACCCCGAAACTGGGACTGAAGGTGGCTAACCATGAAATGCATAAAACAAGCAGGGGTTAAACATGGAGCAGTAATTTGTTGTTATCTACCTTCAAGTCATTTCCAGTTTATGGTGACCCTATTGTGTGGTTTTCTTGACAAGATTTGTTCAGCAAGGATTTGCCATTGCCTTCTTCTTAGGCTGAAAGAGTGTGACTTGCCCTACATTATCCAACATCATGGGTTTCCATGGCTAAGAAGGGATTTGAACCCTGGTCTTCAGAAGTGTAGTCCAATACTCAAACCAATACACCATACTGCCCCACTTAAAACACCGGATAATTTTAAACAGAGAGAGAGAAAATATAGCATCCCAGCTGGCTTAAAAGTACTTTGTAAAAATACAACTTAGGAGCCAAAGGCCAGTCAGTATAAAAAGGTCATTGCTTGAAGGAAGAAGGAAAGATTATGGTGAAGGGTTGGGAGCCTAGTCTTTCCTGGTAAGGAGTTCCCACAGCCTGGGAAGAAGCCCAAACTAATCTAATCAAACTGGAATATGAAGGTGGCAGAATAAGAGAAGAGCTTCCCTCTGAGACCCCAAAACCTGGTTGGGCTTGAACTGGAGAACACAGCCCTATACAACTAGAATTTGAATTGTATAGGGCTCTAAATGTCAAAGGATGGGGAACCTTTGGCCCATGAGATATTTTGGACTACCTTAATACCTTAAACTATTAACATTGGCCATCCTAGTTAGGCCTTCAAAGAATCCAAAACATCTCAAAGGCCATAGTTCTCCCAACCCTAGTCTACAGAACGGGGGGAAACAAATGCTGACCTTGATTAATGAGGGTGGAGCAAGTAAATTGTGCTTTCAACATTCTGCTCTCTGGGAATGACTGATGGAATAGTATTAACATTATCAAGGGTACAGCAGTTATAGCGCCAGTCACATGTAAGTATACCGAGTGAAGGGATCTCAGAGCACCTTAGTCTTCTTTATCCAAAATTTCTAGTCTGCAGACCACCAGCAGGCTGCCCACCCAATACATCTCTATGCTTATGTTTCAGCCTTTGAAACTATGGAGGAACTTAAGGATCAACATCTTTGAAAGAAAGAAAAGAGAGGGAGAATGAAAGTCTCATATAATGTAGAGGGAAACATTTGGAAGGAAATGCTGTTTTGCATTATTTCGACACCCAGTTAGACAGATGATGCAGCTTTGTCAATAAACTGAGCCAGCTTGACATCTCGCTTTGTCAGTCCACCACAGTCATGGGAAATGAGAGTTATTTGGACCTGTTAATGAAAAGGAAGAAAAGAACATTACAGTTCATGAGCCAATGTGTTTCCATACAGACTGACTGGATTCAGTCTTAAACTCTTTGACACACATTTTGATTTGTTTATTTACCATTTTCATTTTTTAAAAAATCCAATCTGCTGATTGTAAATTGGAATGGCACTGCTTTTTCAAATAAAAGGCATCATGTAACACAGCTGTCAGGTGAACAGCCTTGAAAGAACTTGGAGACTAACCAAGGAGAGCTCTGGCACACAGCACATAACATTCGAGGGTTGGGACTCCTGAGCTTCCTCCAGAAGAAGGGTGTCCAATTAAATTACTCCAGAAGAAAGGTGTCCAATTAAAATAATTGCATATGTTGCTTTCGGGAGGAAATCAGGCCCTAACCCAATTGCAAATGCTAAGTTGTGCAATTCAAACCAGAAACCTAAATGTGAAGAACTTGATAATACTTTGCAGCAGGTCAGTTCTGAAGAGAAAAACAGGCTGGTGTTGTATGGTGCAGCTGCCTTGAAAGGATTATTTACACTCTCCCCCTGCACTGGAGAAATGTTATGTGCTACTTTGCTAAATTTTCCTGGTTAGACAAGTTGGGGGGGGGGGCAGCAGGGAGGAGATAATAATATATGCTGAAAATCTAGATGATCTTGGTTTAATTCTCAGATATTAAAGCAATGCCAGGAATAAGCAGAAATACATCTATCAGTTTCTATACAAATATAGCTAATTGGTATAATAGAAATTGTACTCTCCATATCCAACCGTAGAAGCCATCCTCGGATTTGGTTTAAAATGGGTGATATTTA
Source organism: Sceloporus undulatus (assembly GCF_019175285.1). Taxonomy (NCBI): domain Eukaryota; kingdom Metazoa; phylum Chordata; class Lepidosauria; order Squamata; family Phrynosomatidae; genus Sceloporus; species Sceloporus undulatus. The sequence goes on from NC_056523.1 coordinate 98,615,286, forward strand.
TCTGCAACTAAACATTTCTCAGGGTGAAATGGGAACACTTAGATAACAGTTTTATACTACCCACATTGTGACAAAGTTGCCTTTCTTTCTGAAAAATCTGGGATCCCTCTTCTGAAGCTTCTATTTCAAGTTATTTTTTCAAAGACCTATACTCCATCCCCATCCAGACATTTTCTTTCCCTTATATCTGTGTTTAAGGTATTCTTTACTGTAAGAGTCAGAAATTGTGCTCAAAAAATTTTAACTGACTGTAATTTGGAAATTTTGCTTAGGACATCTGCTGACAAGAATGCCAGACACCCTATCTTTTTTCTTTAAAAAGGGTCTGAAATGGAAAACAGAGGATAGAATACAACACTGTGTGACTGGAGGTCCACTCATCCAATGGGATTTTCATATTCTCTCCTCTCCACTGCTAACCCCCTAAACCATCCCATTTGCTTCACCTGGGGTCCCTAACCCTCCAAAGTTCAGAGTCTGAGGGAGCAAAAGGAACTGCCCAGGGTAGGGTTTTGCATCCTTCTGATTCCACTGATGGACAGGTTGCTTACCTGTAACGGTATTTCTTCGAGTGGTCATCTGCGAATACATACAAATGGGTTTTACTGCGCCTGCGCAGTGCTGTTCGGAAACTTCTGGAATCACTAGGCAAAGTTCACTTTGCAACATATTGAAACTTTTTGGCGGTAACTCCGCCCACCCGTTATAAGGCCCCTGCCTTCCCGCTCTTTCCCCAGTTCCGCAATTTTTCCGCCAAGCAGGCAATGGAAGAGCCAATAAGAGCAGGACACTGAGGGGACGGACGGGTGGGATTTGTATGTATTCGCAGATGACCACTCGAAGAAATACCGTTACAGGTAAGCAACCTGTCCTTCTTCTTCGTGGTCTCTGCGAATCATACAAATGGGTTTAGACTGACAAGCTTAGGTATGCGGCGGAGGGAGTGTCCTGAAACCAAAGCTATGGTAACCAAGGTATATCATTGACACAATAAAAACCTTGACCCATAAAAGAGTCAGTCTTTGTTTGTGCACAAACACTTCAACACAGCCATAACATTGCAGAACCTGAGAAGGGAACGTAAGGTCATGCAAGACCAATCCCATGGTAATTTGTGCAAACCAACATTCAATAGGAATGTAAAACAGTGGCATAATTAAAATAACCTTGTAAAGAACCATCATCAGTGGTGCAACCAATGCAACCCTGAGACCAACACAGCCCTCCCGAAAGCTGCGTCTAGGATGGCCCTGATGTCCAGCCTGTAATGCCTTAAGAAAGTCAGAGGCTGGGACCAGACAACAGTCTTGCAGACATCCTCTAAGGGAATCCCCGACAGGGATGCTGAGGATTTGTGACACTGCCCTTGTGGAGTGGGACCGAGCCCTGTCAGGGAGTGGTTACCCAACAGTTTATAGCAGAGGTGGATGGTGCCAGCCATCCATTGGAAAAAACTCTGCGCGGACACAGGCAACCTCTTCATTGGTTCCGAGTAGCACAGAGAGGGTCTCTCGGACCGACTGGAGGCAGCGGTTATGTCCAAGTGAAAAACCAGCGCCTTCCTGGCATCAAGAGAGTGCAGGCTTCACCCTGCGTCCAAAGTCGGGTTGGACGCCGGAGTAGGCAACACAATGACCTGGCCCATGTGGGAAGCAGGCAGTACTTTGGGCAAGAAAGTAATGTCTGACCGGAAGGACTACCTAATCCTTGTAAACCTAAGGAAGGGCTGGTCCCTCCGCAAGGCACAGAGGTCGCCCGCACAGCGGGCGGAGGTGATGACCCCAAGGAAGGCAGTCTTCCAAGTGAACAATCTCAAGTCCATCGTGGCCATCGGTTCAAAAGGTTTGGATTGAAGAGCGGACAGCACCGCCTCCGGGCTTCAAGCTGGTATCAGTACTGACCCAAGGGGGTGCAGGTTGGCACATCTCCTAAGAGGGTGCAGGTTGGCACCTCTCCTACGGAACCTCTACAAGGAAGGGGCTAAGCCTCCTCCACTTAATGGAATAGGACCGCTGGGTGGATGGTTTCTGCATAGGCAGGGTCACAGACCTCACTGCATCAGGCAGTGAGGCTAGGGCTGGATTCTCCAGACCACCAGCGGCAGGCTCTCAATGTCCGGGTGGAGGATCTGGCCGTCCTGGATCGACAGCAGGTCCAGACAGAAGTCGAGGCGGAGGGAGCATCTCTTGGAGGTGGAGAAGAGACGCGAACAAGGGCTACCACGGTTACCACGGAGCAATCAGGATCACATCCGATTGGTCCGTTGTCATCTTGGACACCACCCTGATGATGAGAGGGAAGGGAGCTGCGTAGAGCAGCTCTCCCATCCAAAGGAAGGCGAACGCGTCTCCGAGGGATCCGTCCATTCGCCTCCCGGAGCAGAACTGGGGACAGTGGCTGTTCCATTCGGTCGCGAAGAGATCGACTTGGGGGGTCCCCCACCGGTCGAACAGGTCGCTGACCATCTCCGGATGGAGCCTCTACTCGTGGCACCGGAGGAGATCTGCTTAGGCAATCCGCCAGGTCGTTGTCCTCTCCTGGCAGGTGAATTGTGTAGAGGAGCATCTGTCTCTGGATGAACCAGCTCCAGACACGCAGAATGAACTCGAGCAGGGTCCTGGATCTGGAGTCTCCCTGCTTGTTGATGTAATACATCACAGTGGTGCCGTCTGTTCTCAGGAGGACCACCTTGTCCGCGACAGCGGATTTGAATGCTCTCAACGCCTTGTCGGCTTCCAGCATCTCCAACGTGTTGATGTGGAAACGTTTGTCCCGGGCGGACCACTTGTCCTTGACAACAAGGTCGAGCAGGTGGGCGCCCCAGCCTTCCAGGGGAACATCTGTTGTCAAAGTCAGTTGAGGCCGGGGTTGTTGGAAGGGCATTTTGATGGAGACGTTGAAGCAAGCCAACAACCATCTCAGAGAAGCGGCCATTGGCCTCAGTACCATGAGATACCTGGTCGGGGAGTCCTCCATCAGTCTGAAGACTGAGGGGACCGGGAGGAAACAGGCCTGAAGGGGGCGGAGGCGAAGCCTTGCCCACGGCGTCACGAACGCTGTCAACGCCATGTGGCCTAGGGCTACCTGGACGTCTCACCCTTCTGTGGGAGATGCAAGGCTTAGTGAAGCTGCCAACGCCTGAGAGGGTCCGGAGGGGGAAAGGCGGAGCATCCTTCGGAGTCGGGGATGGCCCCGATGAACTTAGCCTGCCTGGCTGGTGTGTACTGGCTTTTCCTCGGAGGCAATCAGGCCGAGGGGTGCCCAGGGTGCAAGGCGAATGAGACTGTCTCCTGGTAATCCCACTGTGAGTTGGCAGCAACAACAGTCGCCGAGATGTGAAAGACTCTGTAACCCCTCTGATGGAGGTATACCACCACTGGAGCCATGCACTTTGTGGGGGCCCTCGGGGCCGTGGCTAGGCTGAAGGGAAGTACGTTGCAGTGGTATCGGTGAAGCTGATGGCGAAGGCGAGGGATCTCCGGTGGGACTCTCGACTCCCGATGTGGAAGTGGACTTCCCCCAGGTCGAACATCGCAAACCACCGGCCCTGGTGGAGTAGAGGCAGAATAGAGGCCAAGGTTACCATCCCGAACCGGCGGTAGTGGGAAAGCCTCAAGATGTCTGAGAACTGGAGGGGAGGGAGACGAAGTGCGGAGGAACCTCTCGGGTTCTCTTCTTCCCCCGGTCGGTATCCTGATGGCGGGACTTCCGATACCGGGGTGTGTGTGTGTGCGTTGCGATGGCCAGAGGAGGAGGAAGACTGAGAGGGGTAACGCCACCTCTGGGAGTCCTGCTGGTGAGACTGTCGGTCTTGCTGGAAAGACCGATGCGACCGACCTTGGGGCTGCCACGGTCGCTGTCTCTTCCGGCCAGGCGAGATGGAGGCCGACGACATCCCGTGGTTCTTGGCCGCTGCCTTCATCCTGAAATTGCGATTCAGGCGCACGTCAGTCTCAGCGTGACAGAGACCAGAGCCGTGAAGTGGCATGTCCTCAATAACTGTCCTGAAGTTGGTGTTCAGGTCAGATCAACGCAGGGATGCATGTCGGCACAGCGCCATCGATGCCGCCATGGCCCGTCCCGCGCAGTCAGCCACATTTGTGGAGGCAGTGATGAGCTAGCTCCCGATGGAGCGGGCCTCATCTATGATCTCTTCCAGGCGCCTCTAGACATCATTCGGGACGTCAGGGATGAATGGCAAAAAACCCCTCCATCGAGGTCTGGATGTAAGCCCCCATGTAGGCGTTGCCGGAGGCGTCGTCTGTTTGGGGATGAAGGTCTGCTGTGTCCCTTCGACTATCGCCAAATTTTGTTTGGGGTGGCCGGTCAACCAGAAACCGGTGGATGGAGAGATCTGGTACAGGGATTCAATCCTGCGGGACGATCTCACCAAGGGGGGCCGGCACCTCTCAGGGCCGCCTGACGAAGGTCTCCAGGGACAGCAGCAGCGGGATGGATGGCGGGGACGGTACACGGCCGTGCACCCTGTGTTGGACTGGGTCGTGAGCTTTCTCCTCGGGGAAGGAAAGGCCAATGTCCAGGGACCTTGGCATCTTGATGATGTGCTCATTGAAAGAGCGGCCATCACCGGTGGGAAAGGAAGGCTCGAGGTGGTGCAACCTCTGAGGAGAAGCCTGGATGCAGGCCTCATCGTCTGATGGGTCCTCCGAAGATGACAAGATTTCTGGCTCAGAGACGGTGTCTGATGCCAGTGGGAGATCTGGCACCTGGACTCGCGTGGGGGACGCATCGGAAGCTGAAAGCTGCCGATTCCAGAGCGGGCCGCTACGGCCCGATTGTTGAAGCCCTCGCATGCGACACCGGGGGCTTCCCTCTCTCAGGGGCCATAAGATGGAGATTCAGCCTCGTGAATCTTCTGAAGGATCCTCATCAGACGGTTCATCCTCACCTGAGTGAATAGTCAGAGAGGACGACGCCCTCCATGGAGGTCTGGCCGTCTCCGCATTGACACGGACAAATTCCACAGTCGAAGGCAGCGGGGAGTCGATTGTGGAAACCGCATATGATGCCGACGACTCCTTCGGGCGAGAAGAAACCGGAGTTGGAGTCCTTTAGGCTGGAGAGCGCGTCTTGTGCGAAGCGCGCTCCTCGCCCTTGGAGGACGCCACTGACTCACCTGGTACCGGGTGGATTCGGGCCTCTTGGGCATGGAGTCGTCCAAAGCCCCCTCAGAGTGCCTCTTCTTAGAGGATCCCGGCATCTCGCCCCGCTCCTCAGGGAGGGGGGAAGGGATTGCCTGGCAGGTCTGACAGGACAATGATCCCTGAAGGCTGAGGCTTGGTCGCTTTGCCCTCGTCCTCCGGTGCGGCGTTCATTGATGGCACCCAGGGTGCCCCCGTCTTGGACGGCTTGGAGGCGTGTCGAGACGCCTTCGATGATGCCTTCGACGACGCCTTGGAGGATGGGACCGGCACGGCCAGGGCCTCCGCATCCGCTCGTTCCTTCGAGCACGAACCCTCCGAGGATGACTTCGTCCTGGACTTGGTCTTGGGCTCGGAACCCTCAGTCCCCGGCGTTATGTGCGGACGCTTGGAGAGTTTGTTGGTGGCGCTGGGTTGAATGAACCATGGGCCACATCTGCTCGATCCTTCGAGCGCGAGCCCTCCGGGGATGCCTTCCTCCCGGACTCCGTCTTGGGCTCGGAACCCTCAGTCCCCGACGTTATGTGGGGGCGCTTGGAGGGTTTGTTGGTGGCACTGGGTTTGAATGAACCACAGGCCACATCCGCTCGATCCTTCGAGCGCGAGCCCTCCGGGGATGCCTTCCTCCCGGACTCCGTCTTGGGCTCGAAACCTTCAGTCTCCGACGTTTTGTGAGGGCGCTCGGAGGGTTTGTTGGTGGCACTGGGTCTGAATGAACCACTGGCCACATCGGCGGTGGTAGACGATTCAGCCACTGGTAGGCAGGCACCACGCTGGACACGCTGGCCCGGGAAGAAGAAGCAGGCGGCATAGCCGAGGGAGCCGACGATGTAAGAGAGGGCCCCCCCCATGGGTCTTGCCCTGGTCGATGGCCGAAGTCAGCCAGGACTCACAATTCTTCCGAGCCTGCGAAGAGAGGGGCTTGCAGAATGGACAAGTCTTCGGACCGTAGTCCTTTCCCAGATGCATCTTGTCTCCGCAACGTCACACTTTGAAAGGTGCTGGAGACCTTTCCGAAGAAACAAAAGCGGAGGGAAAGTCCAAAATCGAAGCAACAAGCTGAGAGTCCGAAGTTATCAGGGGCGGGAGACAACGAATGGTCAAAAACACAGTGATTCCAAGCAAGCTAAAGAGCGAGCGAAGTTCCCTGAAGCAGCTAGCGCGGTGGAAAAAAGGAACTGGGGAAAGAGCGGGAAGGCAGGGGCCTTATAACGGGTGGGCGGAGTTACCGCCAAAAAGTTTCAATATGTTGCAAAGTGAACTTTGCCTAGTGATTCCAGAAGTTTCTGAACAGCACTGCGCAGGCGCAGTAAAACCCATTTGTATGATTCGCAGAGACCACGAAGAAGAAGGAAGTAGTTCTCTTAGCAGAAACACCATATTGGATTTCTCCCACATAGCTTTCTGAAGATTTGAACAGGAGGTTTTAATGAGAGATTCTTGACTATAGTGCTTCTCACAGGGTGGAGTCTCATCCTAATTTGCCTTCTGGTAAAACAACTTGGGAGTGTCTATTGTTTACAAAAATTACACACTGTTTTTGGACCTAGAGACAATACTAGGAGAAAAAAAAATGCCTGTACACAGTGAGAAGCTGTGGCTCTCAAAACAGTTTGAGAAACAGATAGGATTTTTAAAGATGGTTGCGAATGGCAGCAGTATGTACACTTTGAAAAAGGTAAGAACAGATGCTTGACAACATTAACAATTGGGACTCACTTTCACTTGTCTTTTCAAAAGTTACTCAGTTTTCAAAGCTGCTGTCCAGTCAAGGATCCAGCACTCCCCAGTGGCCAATGGAAACAGCTCAGTTATTATTACATTTATTACCTTGTTGTATACATTAAACCACTCAGGGTGATGATTCATCTTTTCAGCTTGAAGAGCAATCCGAGTCATAAAACCAAATGCCTGTATTAAGAAAAAGAAATATTTAAACATTTTACATAGATATGTAACTTTTAAGATAAGGCGTTATCTTCTGGGGAAATGTGAAGAGAGAAACACGAGAGGAAGAGTAACAGAGAATTAAAGCAACCAGGAGTAGTTGACGGAAAAAAATATAAACTATAAAACAAAGGTATTGAGCCCCCCACACATACAGAGAGAAAGTTTTGAAGTAAAGAAAATTCTGGCAAAATGTTGCTTGTGGAACAGAAAATGCTAGTAAGGAGATAGTTCTTAGTGGTTGTATGATTGTTGCCATTTGGCTCAACAGAAGAACTACTAATATTTTGAAATATAGCAACAACAAATGCATTTATATTTCAATAACCCCAACAAAAGTCTTATAAAAGTCAACCAGCATTATTATCTTCACATTGAGGAGGGACACCAAGAAAATATTAACTTCCCTAAGACCACCTACTGAGTTCACGGCTGATGAGAGAGTTCCAGAAACAAAGCACAAGTCTGTAGCTGCTATACTCCACCAGTTTTTTGTACACAAATAAATCTAAATTACATTGGCAGATATGCTGTGTATTAATGCTCAAAACATCAGAACTTTTAATTCTACACATTTCCTTCCAATACTGTACCCTAAACTGCTCATCTCAGCACAAGACTAAGAATCTGATCTAATTTAAAAGAAAGTAGTCTATGGTGTACTAAATACATTTTTAAAGCTATCTTTTCAAACAGTGAATTGTCTCTGCAAAATAATCTGCACTGAAACACATCCAATCCTACAAAACTCATTTTGAACAAGTACACAATTAAGAGACGGCATAATAGCTGGTAATAGTTCCAGGTTTTTTCCCTCCACCACTGCTGAATGAATGAAGTATGACTTTGCAAGCCACTTTGTCCGTCAGATTAAGGCGGTCATTACAATCAGAGCAAATTATTCCAGTGAAGTTTTTCATTTACAAATCACCAAATTGTCAGCATTTGAAATAACCAGAAGCTGCCGTATGCCACTTTCCTTCAAGCTCTTGTTTGGTTAATAGTCTGAACATGCCCATGTTTATTTGAATTTAAGTCCCACTAAGTTCTATAGAATTTCTTCCCAAGTAAAAGCACACACGACTTCTGCCTTCATTTCACTTGTACAAAACAATTTATGTCTCAAAAAACAGTTAAAGTGGTTTTGAAACCTTTCAAAGTACAAGTGGCATGTATTAAGTCATCTTTAATGTATGCAATAGGTATCCATGGCCAGCTCGAAACTACTAAATACCTCTGAAATATGCATTTTGTATAAAGACCCTTTTAACAATGTTTGAGAACAGGGTTCTCAAACTTTCTATTCTCAGTACCCTTGACTGAGCCACACCACTCACAAAATGGCAGAGCAGGGCTGAAGCAAGTTGCAAAACGATGTCAGATGGACTACACAATTGGTTGGCAATTACTGTTATCATTTTATATTAACATTTAACCTCTCATTAGAAATTGCTATGTTCTTTGACAAAGCAATTTTCTTATACTAAGGAGTTCCATTTTAGACATTCCTCAAGCATATGAACATTGGCTCTAGAAGTTATCATAACTCAGCAATCCAGTTTCAGGGAGGACTAGCTGATCCAGAGGCTCTGACCACATCACTTTTTATTATTCACCTCAACATGCCTCCTATCTTCTCCCACTTCTTTTCCTAACTGGTATCCTATCCCCAATGGGCAGTTTATTCCTGCTGCTTTTACATTTGCTTCCACCTGTTATCCCCTTCCCTTCCATTCCCAGATTTTTAAAATATTATTTTTAAATAACAGAATTATTATATTTTATTATTTTAAATTATTATTATTAGTAGTAGTAGTAGTAGTAGTAAAAGTAGTAGTGGTAATTGTTGTATACTTTCAAGTCATTTCTGAGTTATGGTAACCCTAAGGTGAACCTATCATGGGGTTTTCTTGGCAAGATTAGTTCAGAGGAGCTTTGCCATTGCCTTCCCCTGAAGCTGAGAGCCTGTGACTTGCCCAAGGTCACCCAGTGGGTTTCATGGCCAAGCTGGGAATCAAAGAAAGTCACAGAGGAAAGTGCTAAGGCAGGCTTGCTGTTGAACATTAAGAAGACAAAAATAACGACCACAGAAGAGATACTGTATAGTAATTTAATACAGACAATGAAGAAATGGAAATAAAGATTTCCCATACCTTGGTTCAATCATTGATCAGAACAGGGACTGTAGTCAAGAAATCCAAAAAAGACTAGGATTGGGAAGGGCTGCTATGAAAGAACAAGGCAAGATCTTAAAGTGCAAAGATACTAAGCCGAATACCAAAGTTAGAATAGTCCGGGCTAGTATTGTATTTCCCATCACCATGTACAAACGTGAGAGCCAGAGAGTGAAGAAAGCTGATAGAAAGAAAATCAACTCATCTGAGATGTGGTGCTGGAGAAGACAAACAAATGGGTTCTAGAACTGATCAAGCCTGAAATCGCCCTGGAACCCAAACTGACTAAACTGAGGCTGCCATACTTCAGTCCCATCATCAGAAGGCTCACTAGAAAAGGCAATAATATTCGGAAAGGTGGAGGGCAGTAGAAAAAGAGGAAAACCACATACCAGATGGATAAACTCAATCAAGGAGGCCACAGCCCTGAGCCTGCAGGACCTGAGCAGAGTACTGTAGTTAAGGACAGAGCATCTTGGAAGTGTCTCATTCATGGGGTCACCATGAGTCAAAGCTGACTCTAGGGCAGTTAACACCAACTATTATTGTTGTTGTTGGTGGTGTGTGTGTGTGTATATATATATATATATATATGTGTGTATGTATATATATATATTCCTTCAGTGCTTCCTTGGACCTTTTCCTTCAGAGGATGGAGAAGTCTCCCCCCCACCATCAAAAAAAGAAAATTTGTACCTCCCAGCCACCTTTACTCCCTTCCACTTTCCAGTTCTCTCACCTCCTCTGTCCCACAAAGGCACTCACAGTGCTTATAGAGGCCTCTAAGGACCTTATCACACAAGGCACTTACTGCGCTGGTATCGTGGCCCAAATGCTTCAGAAGCACGGAGTGGGGATCGCCAGTCATGCTTCTGAAGTGTCACTGAAGCATATCCTGCTCTTCTCCCGTTGACAAATCATTCGCTGTGCAGCCATTTCTACAGCATCTTCTGTTATGCAAAAAATGACTGCTCTGTGAACGCTTTGACAACGAAAGAATAGCAAAATGCCTCAATGACGTTTGAGATGTGTGACCAGTAATCCCACCTCCGCGCTTTTGAAGCATTTGGGTCACGATTCCAGTGTGGTGAATGCCTTATGTGATAAGAACCTAAGGCTGCATCTACACAGCAGAATTAATGCAGTTTGATATTGATTTCACTGCCATAGCTCCATACTATGGAATTCTGGGACTTGTAGTTTTGTGAGATATTTAACCTTCTCTGTCAGAGCTCTGGTGCCACAACAAACTACAAATCCCAGGATTCCACAGAATGGAGCCTTGATAGGTAAAGTAATGTCAAAGCGTGTTAATACTGCAGTGTTGCAGCAGCCAAAGTACCAGTGTTCCGGTCCAGTGCCAGATTGTGGAAGTTGTTGCAACCACAGAGAGGCAGCAAAGGCTACAAGTGGTCCTCTTTGTCCTCCCCCTCAGGTAGTTTTTCCTTTCTTTTTAATATAATTTGGTCTGACCTTTCAAGGAAAGGCCTCCACAATACAGATTTGTAAATAAAAACGTAAAGCATAACATGCTATTAGCAATGAAATTTTCACCTCCCTTTTCACCATTCTTTTTCTTCCTTCCCTCACCCTCAGCCAGCAATTTGGTTCATTCTACAGTATCACACATTTCTTCTCTTCCTCCACTCCCCCCCCCCAAAAAAAACAACTTTGCATGGGAAAATTGTACTGCTGGTACCTCAGCAAATTCCTGAGCAGCACACAAGGCTGTGGGAAGGAAGAGAGAAGGTGGAGGTCCCCTTGCACTGGTTAGCACAATATTAGGTCTTGACCCAGGTCTCAAATATTCCCCCCACCTTTCCCCACTGGCATTCTGCCATACATTTTGCTCAACTGCATGCCATCAACACTTGTTTCAGTCTTAAAAGCACACAATGAGAGGAATAATTTTAGGTATATAGGTGTAGGTGTGAGAGCTAGCATGGTGTAGTAGTTTGGACATTGGACTATGACTCTGGAGATAGGGTTCAATTCTCCACTTGGCCATGGAAACCAACTTGGTGACCCTGGGCAAATCAAACACTCTCAGCCTCAGAAAACCACATGATAGATTCGTTGTCCTAAGTCAGAAATGACTTGAAAGTGCACAACAGCATATGACTTCAAGTCGCTTGTCAACTTATGGAAACATTACTGCCCTCTAAAAGAGGATCATTGTGACAGAAACACTATTTTATTCTATGGAATGACTCCAATACAAGCCTACTTAAAAGGGTAAAGCTGAATGTAGGAACAATCTTTCTTGTAGCTTGGAACATTATGTCTCAAAATAATTTGATAATGTTAAACATCAAAAATTGGACAAATGTTCACTAACTAACCACTAATAGTAGAAATGGCCTGATTTGATTTTTGTCATTAATTCATTCATTGAGATGTCAGTGTCTGGCCAGAGATTTACAGAGAATGGCATCAGGTGGTCTTTGTTGAGTTTAGAGGAGCAGATTTTGTTACTGGGTCCTTCAAAAGTGGGCTCTTTTTGTCCTTTTGAAGTTGTATTCTTCTAAACTAGAATTCTTTTCCAAATGGATTACAAAGCCCATAATAAGATTATTGGCTAGTAATGGTAGGAATTGAGAACATCTGAGAACTTTCTGGTTGAAGCAGGTTGTTCCAAAACACAGGATCTCATCTTACATCCTCTTCAATTCTGTTTGTCCCTCATCTGCATATCTCTTTCCTTTTCCCCTCTTCCAAAATGTATATTTCATTCACTCTTCAAATGTCTTGTTTGTCCAAACTTAATAAGCAGTTATTTATTTCAGTTACAAATACTGTATAGCAGAATGTGGATAGCTACATATATTGGCCAGTGGCTCAGGAGTGGAGAATTATTAATCTGAAGGGGTGATTTTTTAAAGCCTCTGAGCATATGTAGAACATTTTTCTGCACAACTGCATCACACATCCTTTCTGCCCCCCCCCCGCCTCCTAATCAGGTGGTAGAGCATACTGATCCTAAATACAGGAGCAAGTGATTCTAAATACAGTCTGTGGCCCATTCTTGTTTTCATCCCTATTGCCATAACTATATAATTAAAGGGAGTAAGAAGGAGAGAGGTAAAAAGCAGAATGGGAAGTGGGCAAAAGAGAAATGAGGGATGGGTTTGAGGAAAGCTTTTCACTTAGTTATCCAAGAGCCTAGCACTGTGTGAATAATACACTGAAGATTTGCAAAAGAGTTTACTGCAGCTTTTCCCAAGTAATATTATACACTTGGCCCTTGGAACTCACCAGGGATCCGTTCCAGCCTCCCTACAAGTTCCAAAATACGTGCATAATGGAGTTCGCCTCTCTGCAGATTTCCAAGTTCGTGGATCTCAAGTCCGCAGACTTGGAGGGGCGACTGCATGTAATAATTTTTCTTGGGTCAGACATGTAAACCCAATAGGTAACCTTGGGTCACCATAAGTCAAAAACAACTTGAAGGCACACAACAACAACCAACAAAAATGGTATATTATACAATAGAAGTAAGTCCAGTATATAATCAGTATGGGGGTGGTGCTACTAAAGAGACCCAAAATGCACTCCCCATGTCCCAGAAAGACTGCAAACACTTTCCTTCTCCATTCTGAAATTGCCCAAATAGCATCAATAATAATCGTATCTTATACTATAATATACAGTTGAAAACAGTCCAGCACAGGAAGAAAAGTTACTAAACAGTGTCACAATATATCACCACCCCACCCACAAAAAACTCAGATCACCATTTACATAGTTTCATAGGTTGAAAGGACCCTGTTTGCTTGAGGGCCTCAAGTCTTCTGCTAAGCAAACTACAGTGGACCCTCCACGTTTGCTAGGATTAGGCACATAGGACCCCATGAAAGTGGAAAAACTGCAAATAAAAAACAACACTATTTTATGGTCAAGTTCTGCAATTCTATGGTCAAGCTCTGCCAGATATTGACTATGAAACTGTGCTCGAGAACCTACAGATGTCTAAAGAAGCGTTCTCTCTAGGAGGCTCTAGGTCCTTCAGTGTGGCTTTTGACAGAAGTTGACAAGAGAATCACACTGGAGAACCTAGAGATTCCTAGAGAGAACATATTAATCAAATCTGTCAATAATCAAAGCCACAAAAATCAAAGCCGCAAATCTGGAGGGCCAACTGTAATCACTTTCTCCACTCCCATTCCAACTCTTATATAACCATATACAGCATCCATGTCAGTGTGTGACAGCCTGGTGGAAGAAAAATGTTTTTATCTGCTGCCAAAAAGAAAGCAAGGATGGAACCAGCTTGGCCTCTCTAGGGAGGGGGCTCCAAAGCTTAGAAGCAGCCATGGAGAAGGCCCTCTCTCCTGTTCCTAACAGACATGCTTGGGAAGGTGGCAGAACAGAGAGGAGGCCCTCTCTGTCCCATAGAGAAAAATATTCCCAAACAAAGTGTAATTTTGACCTCCATCTGTTTGGCTTTTTAATTCTCTCATTTGAAGTGTATTGATGAAATTACGACGTTAAGAATCTTATTCAGTCTAAGGATGGTATGAAAGTTCTGTGGTAGAAAACATGATTTGTATAAAAGGCCCAAGTTAGATCCCTGGTATTGCCAGGCAAAATAATTAGCTAGTAAGTTGTGATAAAAATCTTGACCCAAAACCGTGTGGAACAACCACCAATGGACAATCCTTGGGTAGATAGATGTACACACAAATAGGAAATGACTTTGTAAAAATCAGCCTGTGTTTCTAATATCCTGTGGACATCTAGTTCAGGCCCAAAAACCAGGCAGAATTTAGCCACATTCCTTTGCCCTAAAAATGCCCACTGTTAAGCATGCTTATGTTCCATTAGAATTAGTAAGTGGTATAAATCAGTTCAACTGCAACCAGAGCATTTGAACGTCTTGGTGTCAAAACGTTTTCTGAAATTTTAAACAAATAAATAATGTGTTGTGAATCTTGTCAAAACACTTGGTTTGTCTGTGAAAATATTAGCCTGTCCCAATAATGTTTCTATGGAATTGTTAAATAAGACAGCAATCTCCAGATTACATATATTTTGTACATGAAAATGAGAAGCAGGTCTGTTGAAGTAATTTCAGCAGAGCAATCTCCATTAAGCCCTCTAAATACTTCCTTTGCTAATTAAATGAAATTAGAACTTTATTGTTTATGGATCACCTTTTGTATCTGTAGGCCTGTAACCTTCCTTTATAAAATACATTTGGCAGTGGATGGAAAAGCTATTTAAGACTGATTATATATGAAAACATTATTACATAATCAGTTTGGACATTTCTTCACGTCTTGAAACATAATCAGTAATTGGGTGTAATTGGTGATCAAGGAAACTATCTGGTGATCAATTAAAGTAATTACCAGATTCCGGCAACACAACCAATCTTAATTTGAGGTAAAGTCTGCACTTCTTCAACTTTAATTTAAAATAATGAATATTATTAAGCAGTCTGCAAGCCAAGATCATGGTCAAGCATACATGATATGGCAATAGCTTCAAATTAGTTTTGATGACTTTTGTTTACCAGCCAGCCAAAGATCATGTTGGAAATTATTTTGTTTATTCTGAAAAATAATTCCACCATGGTCTTGACCTTCATTATCAGGACTGAGAGTACTCTATCTTGACCACAAGAATAGTATTTTGGCATCCCAGTGCTTATGTGCAAACCATTTAACAGTATTTAAAAACAACTCAATGGAAAACCATCATCCAGACGGCACTGGTATGTCATTCAAATGGTCTGGATTTCTCTTTATCTTTGTGAATGAAAACACCTAGGCAGTAAAACCATTTTCTGGTGCCTGATTAAAGCCGAAAGGCAGTATAAAAATATTTAAACAGAAAAATAAAGCCTATCTTAAATAGAAAAAAATAAAGCCTAAAAATAAAAACCAAAAGAAAAAATCAATAGGACATAGCTTCTCATAATAAATTTATAATATCAGTGTTGGTAAAGCAACTTTCAAAAGATTAAAAAAACTTCTCTAGTAAGACTGGGTTTGGCTTAATTGTGTAAAAGGGAGTAATGCTAAGTAAATATCAGTTTATCCTAAACAGTAACACTGTCAAAGAACAAAAAGAAAAGAAAAGACAAGCAGGTTCTGTCAATAAGTTTTTAATATTAAATATCTTCACAAGATCACTTTTGCCTAGTAGGACATGAAGGGAAAAGGTGGCATTTTGTCTTACATTTCTTGTATACCAAATCCTAGAACAGATTATAGATGGAAGGTTATGTGTTTTGGTCAATCAGCTGTTATTCAGTTTTATATTATGAAATAAAGCCACTGCAGTGCTTATGTAACCAAACTGTCTGGATGAAAAGGGCCCAAGCTCGACTCAGGCTTGCATCCTTCCGAGGTCGCTAAAATGAGTACCCAGACTGTTGGGGGCAAATTAGCTTACTTGCTAATTAGCTTACTTGCTGTTCACCGCTATGATCTTTGGAATAGCGGTATATAAATAAAACATATTATTATTATTATTATTATTAACTGTTAACAGACCACCTCTAATACATTTTCTCCAGTTCTGTAGACCAAAAAAAATTACAATACAGTCAGCCCTCCATATCCATGGATTTTGCATCCATGGATTCCACCATCTATGGCTTGAAAATACCCACCACCACCACCAAAAAATAAAATAAAAAAAATCCAAAAAGGAAACTTTGATTTTTCCATTTCTTATAAAGTACACCGTTTCTTTTTACATAATGGGACTTGAGCATAAATCCATTTTGATATCCACAAGGGGTCCTGGAACCAAACCTCAGCAGATACCGAGGACCCACTGTACTTATCAAGCATGCCAACTAATTCATCCAAGCAATCCAAAGCTATGGAGAATTAATGTATTATCACTGTGATATTTTTAATTAAAAATGGGAGAAGGAAATAATGACGGAAAAGAAAGAATCCTCTCCAAACTGCCACAACTCATAGAAATATAAACTATTGTATTTGTTATGAATGCCTCACAACCTTTAGGTATTCTGAGGGAAAAGAGAGAGAGAGAGACTTCTTCCAAATTTATTTAACTTTATATCCAGTGTGTGAACATTCTGCTGAAAAATGCATTAATCTTGCAAAAACAGCAAAATCTTACAGTAAAGATTGCATTCTCTTGATAGCTTCACTACATAATGAGAATTGATACCATACCATCATATTTATTTGAAGTAATGGACAACGTATGCCATCATAATAAGTCCACATTGTAAAATGTATGCTAATTGCTTTGATATTAAGCATTACTGCAGCACATCATATTCTATGACAGTCAGTTCCACACTATTGTACTTTATAATATTATTTGTTTGTTCATTTGTTTTAGAAAACAGAACAAATTTACACTGTTTAGAAAGCTACACATTTCTCATTTGTGCTTCACTTTGCTTCAACTAGTTTCATCATATCGCCTCCTTGTCCTAATCAAAACTACAGTAATCAAACATGAATGGATGGGATTAACCAAAATGAATAGTTCCAAACAGATGAGGGTTAAACAGATGTTAGGGCATAATGTACTAATGAGTTATCTTGTCTTTATAATTAGTCAGATATCAAATCCAGGTTAAATGCTCCACTCACACTCATCAACATTACATGCAACTCCTCTTGCCCCCAGTAAACAAGGGGAGGCATAGAATTTAGGCACAAATTCCTTGTTGGACAAGAGAAAAGTCCATCTAATCCAGCCCTATGTTTTTAACACTGTCCAGTTCCATTATCAGCAGCAAATCTTTATTAGATTTGATTATGTCAGGACACTATTGCTGATTTTTTTTTTAAACACCCCAATTTCTTAATATGGACATTTCTTCCATTTCCTGATTTCAGATCATCAAGCACATTGATGCCACATGACAGAAGAATTTAAAAAAATGTTTAAAGAGACTCTGTAGTATACCAATTCTTTCTAAAACTTAACTGTTATGATTATATTAATTAAATCTTTTGTTTCTTAAATGACTTATACTGGGCACCATTAGTGAACAAACATGTATGAAGGATGGACTCTGGGTGCATCCAGTTACGCCACACACTTTCACTGGCAAGACAGAACTAGAGGAAGACAATGAGTGTTTGGACAGACACCCAACCTGCTATACATACCCTCCAATGTTTCACAGGAGAAAAGTGGAACACATGGCTGACCATCTGACTCTGTCCAAAAAGGTGTGTCCAGACAAAAAGAGGGCAAACATTAATTAGAAGGAACACACATAAAACAAATATTTTAAACAGAGCATCCTTGGAATTTATCTACTGAATTTAGGACAGTCTTGGAGGGAAAGCTCAAATAAATAAATACAGTGTCCTCTGTGTGTACACATGCTGCATGATTAACAATGTATGTAGTACTGTATTATATACTACTAGAACCAGCTCAAAAGCAAAGCTTTTTGTGCAATCTGTGGTCGCTGTTGAGCCCTGTGCTCATATTCTTCACCTCAGCACTTTATAGACAGGTCAAATCCCAATTTCCCCTAACATTCAATTTTGAGCCAATCAACCTCTCAGCATAATCTATTTTATATATTTTTTCTTAAGACAGAAATAGGAGTGTCAAAAATATACAATATTTCTGGTTTCAGGAGATAAATGGGAATTAGTTTTTTTAAAAAACATATGGCTGAAAAAGAGTTTTGTCCTAATGAATTCCAATAATCCTTTGGGGAGAAGAAACTATGAAGATGAACCCCAAATTTTGGAAAGTGAAGTGAAAGCAATACTCAAAGCAATTGGAAAGAACAAAACACCAGGAACAGATGACATAACAATAGAACTACTACAACCCATAGAGACAGAGTCAAGCTTAATTTTAATTAAAATCTGTCAACAAACATGGTAAACAAAGCAGTGATCAATATAAACAAACTGGAAGTGATCAATATAAATCTGCAGCAAAGACTCCTATCACATATGGTGTGAGAAATCTCTGAGGTGCAAGATGGATTAAGGAAAGGAAGGGCCACTAAGGATAACGTTGCAAACATATACTGGAAAACAGAACACACCAGAGAATTACAGAAGAAAATCTGCATGTGCTTAATTAACTACAACAAAGCCTTTGACTGTATAGATCACAAAAAGCTATGGCTTGTACTTAAAGGAATGGGAGTGCCACAACATCTGACTGTCCTGATGTGCAACCTGTACTCAGACTGCCAAAAGAACTGAATATGGAGAAACAGAATGGTTCTTAACTGGCAAAGGGGTCAGCCAAGGCTGTATATTATCACCCTATTTATTCAGTCGATATGCAAAAAATATCATACTCAGAGCAGGCTTGGATTCAGAAGCAGGAGGAGTGAAGATAGGAGAAAGGAACTTTAATAACCTATGATATGCAGATAACACAATATTACTAGAAGAAACCAACAAGGACTTGGAGTAATTATTGAAGAAAGAAAGTGGCAAGGTTGGATTAATGCTGTACATAAAAAAATATTACCACAAAAGATCTACAAGAATTCATCCCAGACAACAAGAAAATTGAAATAGTCAAAGAGTTCCCATACCTTGGTTCAAATATATATCAGAACAGAGACTGCAGTCAATAAATCAGAAGACTATAATTGGAAAGGGCTGCTCTAAAAGAACCGGACAAGATCATAAAATGTAACAACATAATTCTGAACACTGACGTGAGGATCATCCAAGCCATTGTATTGCCCAACACTAGGTATGGATGGGAGAGCTGGACAGTAAAAAGGAGCCAGTAGGAAGAAAAACAACTCATTTGAGATGTGATGGAGAAAAGTACTGAAAATACCACTGACAGCCAAGAAGACAAATGGGTCCTTGAATAACTAAAACCAGAACTATCCCTGGAAGGCAAGAGGACTAAATTGAGGTCATCGTACTTTGGCCACATCATGAGGAAAAATGAATCTTTAGAAAAGATAATGATGCTAGGAAAGGTGGAAGGCAACAGAAAGAGAGGAAGGCTGCATTCTAGGTGGACAAACTCAATTGGGAAGGGCCTAAGCCTGCAAGACCTAACCAGAGAGGTTGAGGACAGGGAGTCTCTCAGACTTGTCTCATCCACAGGGTTGCCATGAGTTGAGGTTCACTCAAGAGCAGCTAACCACAGAGTCCCACATAGGCTACAGTCCTGTACACATTTACTTAGGAGTAACTCCCACTGAATTCACTATGTGTACAGTTGCACTGATAATGTAAATGGAGCACTGCTTTGTAGAAAAAGGATTATAAAACAGACAAATATACAGAACTGAAAGTGGGGAAGTATTTTCAAATTAGGTGTGCTTTTCTACAATACCAATCCATTTTAGGAAAATAGAGAGGGTTGATATGAAATATTAAAGAAGAGTAAGGGAATCTGGATAAGAGGCAGTTTGGGAGAAGATGGTTTACAGTTCTGAGAATGGGCTAATTCAGTCCCTTCAAGGATAGTCCCTCTTTGCCACACCAAACCCCCCTGATAGTACAGTGGTTCCTTGTTATCTGCTGGGGTTTGGTTCCAAGCCCCCCTGTTGATACCAAAATCCATGGATGCTCAAGTCCCATTAAATACAGTTGGAGAGTATAATTGTATCCCTTATATAAAATGGAAAATCAAGGTTTGCTATTTAGAATTTATACTTTTGTTGAATATTTTTAAAGCCGCGGATGCTTGAATCCATGGATAAAAAATCAGTGGATAAGGAGGGCTGAAAGTAAAGTTGAAGGCTTTCATGGCCGGCATCCATAGTTTTTTTGTGGGGTTTTCGGGCTATGTGGCCATGTTCTAGCAGAGTTTCTTTCTAACTCTGCTAGAACATGGCCACATAGCCTGAAAAACCCACAAAAAACTGAGCACTGAAAGTACTCACAGAGGCTGAAGCTAACACCTTTTGCTGGGATGGGCAATATACTCCACCCTCTCTCTTTTGACAGAGTAGGATGGCAGGCTGCTTTGGGCTGGATTAATTGGGTACAAAATAATTTGAAGCTTCTGGTTGTTTAGAAGAAAGAAAAAACCCTGTATTGCTAAGAGAGGAAATCCAGGATTTCTAAAAACAAACTTGAGAACCCAGGAAAGCTAAAGAGTAGATGGGCCATCCCATGTGATCTATGGCTATTGGAGAGTATGTCTATGGAGAAATGCTGTCATATTCTAGAGATGGCCCCATATGCATCCCTGGAGAGGACATTTTAAAGGACTTCACTTTTTGAAAAACATAAACTCTGTGGCACCTTTATACACCCTTAATCTCATCTCCAAATTAATGCAGATTCTTCCATTAGAAATCAGTCCAACAAAACAAACTAGAAGACTACCAGACAGTTGATGTCTCTATGCTCTCTTTTCATTCCTATAAAATACAGCTTCTGTTTTCCTGTGTCCAGAGAAAGGACAGATACTAATGTTCATACCATAAACTGCTCTCCAGCTCTATAGGCTTCGTAGAGCACTAGAAGAAATTTAACAGTATATAGAAAGAACTTCATCCTTTTTGCTAGACTTGCAGGCTGCTCCATAGCATCCAAAGTTGTTTACAATTATGCTGATGAAGAAACTAGCTAGCCAGCTCTATATCAAACATTTTGACAGCAAAAGGACAAACACTGATCTATTTTAAGTACTTTGCCACTTTGTGTAATCTTGTAAAAAACAGTCATTCTTGCCTTTGATATTTAGAATGTTTACATTTCATATGTTATTCAAACAATGTTTTACATATTAACAAATAATGTGAACAACACTTCACGTTAGTTCACATTCTTTAACAAGTGTCCTGCCAAAATGATGTGATTCTCCTATAAAATTATTCCAATTTGTTGATCTTACACTGGATGAAACATACTGTAACAATCTTCATAATTTATGTCCTGGTGGGACACCATGATTTAAAGTAACATAATACAGACCAGCAGCACTGCTAATCTAAACCACCTGACCAGATAAACAACGGTTTCCCCTTCTCTCTTCATTGAGGGCATTTCTGTTTATTGTCATATGATTTGCTAATTTTCAGGAGATGAAGAATGAATGTAGCCAAATTAAACTGTGAGTGAGAGGAATGATCTGCAACACAGTGGAATATTTTCACAGGCAGGTATTAGCACAATGTCAAGAACATCAAGACTGAGTGGTCAATATTGCTACACGTATTTATATAAGGCTACTTATAAATCAATAGAATTTAATCCTGATGTAGTTTTAGAAGCTACATAGTTCAAAATACATATCAGTGGTGTTACTTCCAAGAGAAAAGAGCTAAAAACACTTTCACAGGCACAGCAGTGAGCAAACAGGTAGTAGGAGCCAGTAAAAACAGGTGGAAATGTATTCAACAGTATAATTTGTGCACTGTTGGCATTGTGAGTATGCAAATGGTACAACAGAGGTATAGTGGGAACTATGATGAAGGAAAGAAATTAAGTGATCGAGAATATTTTGCAATAAAATATTGGTTTCTAAGTTTTATAACTGTGAGGTGGCTTTGGTTTCCCTTTGAACTAAAAAAGTACTCTTATTTATAAATTAATAGCTAATAATGACTAAACAATATTTCCTTTTGCACGTTTAGATTCCATAACAAACCATCATATTGTCTGACATAATATGTATTACTGTAATTTCTCACACAATTCTTCAAACCTACATGAGATAATAACAAATAAAAATTTAAAGGCAGTTTACAAAATTACAACTAGAGGTAAAACTATAAAATGTGGACAATGTTTAAATAGGATAGTTCTACAAATGGGATGCAACAAGCCATGCAACCAAGCTTGAGAATCCAAAGTTCCTGAAATTTGTTTTTTTCAAGAACTATCCTCCACATCCATCCTATGCCAAATGACAAACTGCCTTTAATCTGAAAGAAATTTCGAAAAAGTTTTGATTAAACTTTGAAGGTTAGCTATTCACGGAAGAGGGACTGAATGTTCCACACACATGCCTTTGAGCAAACCTGAAGTAGTATTTTGTTTTCCATCCCAAAATTTTCTTAACCCTTAAAATTTATGGCATAGAAATTCAGTAAAACATTATGTCAAAGAAGTAGGATATCTACTCTACTGCACAGAACCACTTCATAAATAAAGTTCTATTTCTTTATCTTTTAAATTGTTTCTCTCTAGTATGACATTATACTTACTGCATTCCCCCAAATTCATAGAAAGTTTTTCATTATGCTTTTCTTTTTATTCATGTGGTTCTACATTAATTTCATGTCAGAAAAATATTAAAGGTAGAATGTGAAAAGAAACAGAGTGAGGAAAAAAGAGCATAAGATGCTCCATGTCTGTTCACAGAGGAAACACCACTTACCATTTAATGTCCTTGCTACTACCTCTTTCCTTAGAGTTTATTTATCAGGCTTGGTACTCCAAACAAGAAAATAAAAATTTCACTTGATTTAAAATACACCTTTATAGTGGTAGAGAATTTGTTCTTCTGTTCAAAATGAATAAAGTATCAGCACAAAACCAATACATTCAATCTGAGAGTTTAACTCCACAACTCCATAAATTCTAAGCAGCAAACACCTGTTAGAACAATCAGCTGCTTTAAATAATAATGTCTCAGCGCAGTTCAAAAGCACAGTGATAAAGTTACTCCATCAAACTCACTCTCAAGTACTGCTATACTATAAACGCAAAGAAAACCAGATATTTTCAGCCCTTTTTTAATCGACAGACTCAGACGTGTGCTTTTGAACTTTTCCCTCACAATTTTTACTCCCCTGAATATTCTGTATTACACAACAAACGTCGCTTCTGCATCAAACAGAGCACACTTGATGATGCTAAACCCTAAGAAAATTTCAGTACTATAGTAAATCCAACGTGTCTTCAGTTACAAAGCTCAGGAATGTTATTTTCTTTTGGACGATAAATCCCAGAATGCTCTAGCTGACATGGGCACTGGCCATGCTGGCTGGGGTAACTATAGGAAGTGAAATCCAAAAACAAAAACTTTCACAAGCTTTACTCTATTGTAATCATGCCCTTTCCCTGCAAATGCATACAGTAATTGCAAAGAGCTGAAAGCATGCAATTACAGAAGAAAAGCATTATACTGGTCAATGACCGAATAAATTTTATTACATCAAGAAGAAAAGCAAAAATCAGACCTACCAAGGCTTTTAAAACAACATCTTTCTTTGGTAATCAATACTATAGTCTGGCTCTAGGTCTATGTCAGATGAACTAGTCTACCATTATGAAAACCAGTTTGGGGGTGGTAACTTCTATGGCTTCTCCTCAAGAAATGGCTTGACATTGATCTGAAACTTGGCAGTACATGAGAGATCGGTGTAAGGATGGTTTGCGCTAATTATGAGGTACAAGACTAAGGAATTGCTTATTTATAGGACTATAAAATGTGGCAAATAACCTCCATCAGTTTGACAAATATTATTTTTCACAGACTTCACTTAGAAGTACTGACTGATAACCACGTTTTTATACAGCACCCTTTAGAAAACCTTTTGTGCTTGGTTATGAAAAAGGTCTGTCTGTCTGCTTTTCTATCTATCCCATTTATTTATTTGTGTCTAAGTATGTGCTTGTGGTTTTTGTAAGTTCAGTGGCTGGTGAGGCTCTACTTACATATAACAGCGTACAGACGACACATGTAAAAGACCCTATCTTCCCATATGAACCTGCAAGAACTCTACGATCTTCTGGGGAAGGCTTTCCCTCAGTCCCACCACTATCCCAGGCTCACTTGGTATGGACACGAGAGAGAGCCTTCTCAATGGTTGTTCCCTCTCTGGAACTCCCTCCCATGGGCCCCCCCCTGCTTTCCTTTCGCCAGCAGGCAAAAATGCTTTTGTTTAAGCAAACTTTTAATATGTAATTGGGATGTATGTAAAATATAATATGTAAAAAACCAGGGGGGGCTTTTTATTTGAAGTGTATGTTTTGTTTTGTTTTTTAACATTTGTATGTTTTTTTTAATAATTTTACATTGTTTTAGTTGTAATATTTTGAGTGTCTCTAAAACTGCATGGGTAGATTTTAATTGATTTCTTTTTGTGACCTGCCTTGAGTCCCACTCTGGAAGAAAGGCAGCATGATGATGATGATAGTGATCATGACTTTAATAAATAATAATAAATAATAATAAAATTTTTATTTTTATACCGCCCTTCCATAGATCAGGGCGGTTGACAGCAAAACATCAAACAACATATACATCAGGGTTAAAAA